>NW_026460083.1:0-74450 GCF_021730395.1 Mercenaria mercenaria | reverse complement strand
TGACAGAACAGCTTAGATATAAGCCTACAAAATTTATTATTGAAAGAAACGCGCGGCATTGCTTAAGGCGATTTCTTTGTGTACGTAAGGCATATTTGGTACGTGAAAAATTCGCTGTGCACATAATTTAAAGAACTCAAAATGTATCTCAGCACTTTGTATATTTCATCGCCCCGCATACATCATTAAAAACCAATTCGTCCCTCCATGACCAAGAATGAAAAACATCTACGTATTAGTTCAGACCCGTTTCAATTGTATACCCTCTAAACTTTCACAGCGTTAAAGCACGTTATGTAATCGAGATCTTTGGCGTTAAGTTATTATCATAATACTTACAAGATACCTGGCAGAATACATAGATTTAAGCACATAAAATTGAAGAAACGCGCCATTGCTAAGGCGATTTCTCTGTGGCACGTAAGGCATATTTGAACGTGGAAAAATTCGCTGTGACACATAATTTAAAAGATATGAAAATGTATCTCAGCACTTCCTTATACATCGCCGCTTATCATCAATAAACGAATTCATCCGCCTGGGCCAAGAATGGAAAACATACATCGGAACCGTGTCAACCGTTGATTATCTTATCGATCTTAGTACCAGTCCGCCACTAGGATACCAAGTTTCCCTGGATAACGCCCGTATTTACCAACTGTGAAAGGGACGCCTCAGGAGTGTGAATCAGTTTTACGCGCAAGTAAATGACGTAAAAACGATAACAATCAGTCCATGTCGCTTAAACAGTGCCAGCGACACCGATTGAGGGATTCCCTTAGAGCAAAATGGCGGCAGATAACAAAGTGAAGTTTATCAGATATCTCAATAAAAATTGCAGGTATAGAAGTGCATTTTCGTAACCACAAAGTATTTAAAATAGTGTTAGTTTGGCGCTATAAACTATAGACATATTTCTGCGGCAATTCCCCGATAGTAACTCTCTCTCTCTCTCTCTCTCACTCGTCTACTGACTGTTGTGCATAAGCTTAAGAATATGTACGAGTAAAATTGATTTTATGTATGAACGCGTGCAACTAAATTTAAAGATATGGTTTATCTATCACCGGTAAACGAATCGATCCTCAAAGAATACGAGCCTGGGTCAAGAAAACAAAACATCAACGTGGTACATTGGACGGCGTATATTCAATTTGCTGATCAATACTTGTCACATTTTAATTGTTTGTTCTTTGTGTCACCATCTGACATACATCGGCGATCAGTTTTTCACAACATATCCATGAGCTTTTAGAATAAAGTTATGCAAAAGTATTAAGCGCTAAACTATTACAATCAGTCGGTTATTCAAGTCATCGTAAATCGGGTTAACTCTGTGCGAGCGTAATATTTTGCGGAGAGGATGATGTTCAGTTTTGTAGATATATTGTTCGATAAAAGATATTCTGTGACGCAAGCCTTGTAGAACTAAGTGCGCTCCCGTATAATATCGCAAGTATATGTATATAGTGTTGGCGTCTCCAGATAAAGATAGCATAACAGCGCTGTATTTTCAAGACAACAAATAAAAGAAAAATCAAAGATCAGCCTTAATCTGTGCAATGATAATCGAAATTCCGGCAGACACTTTGCGGCAAAACACTTAAGAAAAATAGCCAAGACGTCAGTCTAACAATCACAAAACGAAACGTTGGTTTTAAGAGAATTTGATTCTGCGATTATCTGGACTGCTTGATATAAGATATCAAATACCAAACATTCATCCAAGAAAAGTGATAAATACCAAACATTCATCCAAGTAAAAGTGATTGAAAATTATGATGGCAGTCCAGAAAAAGAAAGCCGCAGTTTAACTATAGAATTGCGCCTAAGATCTTCCAGTTCAACCCGTATTTGTTTTGCCTTTACCACTTTGTAAAATCCTAATAAAAGGAAGTAATGTAAACATTTTGCAGATGTTGAACTATACATGTTTAATCGAGTTCAATTACTAATATAGCTATTTTCATTATTTAAATATTACACCTCAAAAACCCATAATCGAGTTTTCTTGAGATTATATGATAACTTTAAGAATCGTGATTTCGACTTTAAAATTGCATGTAAATCAAAAAGTGCATTTGAAAATGAAAATAAATGAGAAGAAATTATCATCAAAGTCCGCAAACAACTTCCCCTTCACATTTACTGAAAACAATCACTAAAACTGAGTAACAATTTATATTGAAAATAGAGGGCTATTGAAAAAGAAATAAAATAGAAGAAATTAGTATCAAAGTCACCGTAAACATTCACCCCCATTTACAATTTAGTGAAAAAGTCATAAAACTAGAGAACAATTCATCGCTACACAATAAAAACTGTCATGCTAACATTAATGAGGTCGGGAAGTCCCTTTTAAAGTCGTTTTATTAAAGAAACAAAAAACGATACTCTATGGCTGCACTGGTTATTTAATAAATTATAACCTAGTCCAATATTTAATTAGTTTGATTTACTTGGTCCAGATCATTCTAAGCAAACCTGCTCGTTCCGACCATTTATTAAATGCAATTGTTATTTTCCAATAAGACATCGTTAGCATCGTGCTTAAATTTTAGCAGTGTGCTTTCATACATGATATTTGCTGTTCGCAACCTAAGATAATTCTACGGAGTAATTTTCTCATGCTCTTCAATAGCAAATAATGTTCGATTATATACAAAAATGACTGCTCAACTAACATAAATTTTAAAAAAGAAAACCAAATAATATAAAAAATAAGAAGACAAAAAAGAGACGAAGAAATAACCCATTTCAAAAATAAATTCTTCATGACAAATTGTACATAACCTTTAATGCCATAAGCTGATACAACAAAGATATATAAATAAGCTATTTGAAATTATAAACTTGTCAGAAAAAAGAGAAATCTATATCTATACTCTTTCGATTTGTTCTTACGAAAACTGCATACGTGTTTTATCCTTGGGTTATTATTTCCTGATGATAACAAATTATAACAATTAATTAAAAAGGCACGTTATATAAAAAATTTTTTGAAGTGGGCAGCCGAAAGGAGATTGTTTATATGATACTCTATGAAATACTGTGATATCCATTTTTTAAACATTTTAGTTTTTCATCTACATTTCATATTCGCACAGTTTTCACATGTACATACAAGTAGCGTGTAGGCACTTCATAGACGAACAGAATGACAGACAGACAGTCAGACAGACAGACAGACATTCAAAACAATATAACAATGCAACGCACATCCTGACCCTCTCCATGTACCCTCAGCTAACATTTAATCATGAATTTCGGGTACTATCAAGACTATGGTAATATAAATTACTTAGAGTCTGACATCAATAGGGTACAGTGCGTTAGATTATAGACAGCAAACATGTCCCCCAGATCATTAATTGATATCTGTAAGATATACATGATGTTGCAATTTCGTCGAGAACGTAGGGCAAGAGCCTAATATTAAGTTATATAAAGGCGGTTTAAAATCTAAAACCGTTTCGATTTAAACCCGTAATAGTACGCTTAGCGATGGAAGGTACAAAAATTACGTTTCGCTGACATATATAGACTTATCCCCCCCGTCTAAACTTCCCGTGGCAACGGGTAGGACACTTTACCGCTCACAGAACCAGATGTTGAATAATTACATATTTAACGTGTTTCTGCAACCCGATAGAATACCCCAAAGAACATTGTACACCCTAACATCCCATTTGTGGTACAGACGAGAAGGTTACTGGGAACGAAAGAAAAACAAGGAAGAACGTGACACGAGGCGATGGAAGGTACAAAAGTAAAGTCGCTGAACATTTAAGGGGCTTTCCGCCCCCGTCAAAACGTTCCGCAAAGGATAGGACACTAACCGCTATCGCGTGAATGGTAGTAAACTGGTGTAGATGTCGAAAAAGGAAAAGGGTTGGATGCCATACTTAACACTGAGTTCTTAACTAACTGCTCAAAGGCATTCGTGGTTTTAATTTGCACAGTGAATTTTCACACTATATAAATTACTCACACGCACACACCCGAACGGCCATCTTAACTTGCGTTTTATTATGTATATATCATGTTTTATATTGTTAACAGAAGCAAAGTAATATAAAACATGAGCTGTCGAGAAACATTTCGACACTAAAAGAAATATTGCAGCCTTAAACTTCAGTCAAAACTACATTTTCATTCCGTAATGTTTGCAATACATTTTTTTGGATATTACGCATCGAATATAGTTGAAAACCCGAACAACTAAATTTATAGTCTACCATTTCCGTTTTAACTTGATAGATTATTTTGGCACCTTTAATCTTGGTTTTGTTTCGAGAGATATACGGGACTTCTGCCTGTGCATTCCTCCAGTTGCAATTCTACTATAATGTATTGACACTCAAAAACGATGGTTTCTTTAATGCAATTAAAGCATTTTATTGAAAACTAATATGTCCTAAGATGTGAACAGAAACTATATCTAAAAAATAGAATGCTGAATGAATTTTAAACGAGTCGAACTCTACTGACAATAGTTTTAATACAGTGGTATATGCTGTAATGTTTCTTTCTTCCACATACCTATATTAAACCTGTTGGCAATTCATGATCCCGTGAACATGGGTGACGTGTTGAAAAAAAATTCAATCACTTTATAACTGCTGCCGAAACATTATTGTATCAAGGTTTTGTAATTTGACAAGTGTTTTGAGGAACAGATTGTGATTATATTTTACTGTATTTGTCCGTCACTCGAAGACGTCGCACAGATTTCTATCTTAAGTAACTCTGGTGACATTCAATGATTATCAGTGTACTTTATCCCACTCTTCATACACCAATGTACATGGTATAGCAGCATGTCGAAAGTCTGCGATCTCTCTCTCTCTCTCTCTCTTCTTCTTTCTCTCAGCGTTCAATGCAAATACAGACCAATACGCAACATAACAGTGACGAAAATCATCCCCGTTTTCCGCGCTAAAATCAGGATTTAAACGGTACCGAGAAAGATTACACTTATACAAATAATAAGTCCATGCATTAATTTATACCAAATTGACGAATAACAATAGCCTTATATCTAGATTTTTGGAATGTACGAAGATCCTTTGCATTAAGACAAGTAAAAAGGCTTTTTTAAGAAAAAAGATAATAAGAAACAACCACAATAAATATTCATATTGTAATGAAGAAAGAAAAAAAAACATAA
The DNA here is from genome assembly GCF_021730395.1 of Mercenaria mercenaria. Classification (NCBI taxonomy): domain Eukaryota; kingdom Metazoa; phylum Mollusca; class Bivalvia; order Venerida; family Veneridae; genus Mercenaria; species Mercenaria mercenaria. The sequence continues at coordinate 69,280 of NW_026460083.1, read as the reverse complement.
TAATTATTAATATTTTGGCCACCTCTAACCCATCGCTTGAAAAATAACCTATTCCTTTCTTTCGAATAGTCCGCACCGTCCCTATACCAGTTTCCCAGTTTGAAAGAAAATACATAATGTCGTCAAGCTATGAACTTTTCCAGCAGAGAATCCTCTAAAGTATGTTAAAATTAAAATTATTTCTTGATCATGAGAGTACACTTATGAACGGCTTTTCAGTCAATAGACACAACTAATGTACAGAAGGCCTAACTTTTGACATTTTACTACAAGTTCATATGAATAAGACTAAAAGACCATATACATAACATCAATCGACTTTCCACAGTGCTTATCTTTAAAATTATGACTTATTAGCCCATACACATTTGTTGAATAAAGACTGTAGTCCTTACAGCACAAACTATGGACTGGCAAAAGAGTGCTATGATATTTGATCAAATTTTGTAACAAAATACGTGTGATGAGTACACACATCTACGTGCTCCAAAATAAAACGTTATATGTGGTTTTGACCCTCGAGAAATTATTCCAAGCGTGGAACGATTTCCCCGATATTTTAAATACTTGTTAAATATCAAAACATATATCTGCTATATACAGTCAAACCTGCCATACAGACACACCTTGGGAGAGCAAAAAATGTTGTCTTTTATTGGGAGGAGGTCTTTATTCACAGGTTAAAATACACTGTAGAATATTTAAAATGGGAAACATAACAAGTGTTCCTTTAGAGCCAGGTGGTCACTATCAGAGTGGCCCTTTAACACACGTTTAACTGTATGGTGTATAATATCAAAGTAAAATTTATAAAGACACTAGATATATGTATGAAACATTAAGCAATTGAGTCTAATGAATTGTGATAAATGTGAACAGCAAATGATCAAATACATGTACAACATTTTAATTATTTCTTATCCTTATACACACGAATAATTTGTTAAACACTCATAATAAAGAGGATTCACTTTTGTTTTGTGCCAGGAAAAAAAACAAGACACTGCTTGAATAAGGGTATCTTAGAGAACTGTTATCTGCTCAATCACCAGAGGCAATACGAGCGAATCGCATTTGGATCATGCATGTAAAACAAGGTTTCTTATTTTTCATGTTAAAGGCCTAACCTTCCGTACCCGGGGAAAATGGTATCACCTTTAATCATAACCATAATATTTTTCTAATTGTCCAACTAATTATGAAGTTATTAAAAGGTAGCCATATGAAACAGAACATATAGCAAACATTATTCAAAAGCAAACCCAATATGAACCTTGCCTACAAACAACAACTATCAGATGTTACAAGCACAACAGGAGTTCAATGCATGACCAATGATATTATATTTTTGTACATACTATAGGTGAGCTTTATGTGAATAATGGGATATCAAACTTTGTCAACGAAAATAGTAAAAGTTAGAATATTTATTTCCAAAATAAGTGACACATGTGAATTCTAACATAGAATGAAGTTTAAAATAAGTTCATTATGTAGGCAATACAAAGTGATCAAGAGAATTGTACTGTTTGCAAACTCGGTCTTCAAAAACCCAAATATGTTCATGCCCCATAAATGAAAACTATGTGATAACTTCTCATCTGATTTGTTGGCTGACTTTTTTTCCAAGAAAGGAGAATCCAGCTTTTAACCAGTGTCATTGTGAAACTTGAAAATTATGTATGGATACTATTGACCATTTATATCACTAACAGATACAAAATCCTTCCTATACTTTAATCAGTAAATAAAATCTAGACAGAGTTCGATGGTAGTAATTAAAATCCCATAACGTAGCACGAGTGATTTGATAAATCGCACGGGACGCACAGTGGCGTAGGGGTACGCGTCGGACTCCCTAACCCATAGGTCGCAGGGTTTACGAATCCCGTCCTGCGGAATTTGACCGCGACCTTCAAACAAAAGTCCATTCTTTTTTGCACGAGTACTGTCCAGAACTCCAGAAAAAATAATAAATTGCATCCCAAACGATTTGGCCTATTTTATTTACCGAGAAAATAAAGGAATAAATTTATTATCTCGATTCAAAAATGACAATTTAACAGTCAGTATCTCTTTAAAATTTCTTGGAAATATGATGAAACCTAATTTTGTCAAAAGCACTATTGACACAGTTTTGAAAATTTTGTCACATTGGCCCTGATCTCTAGCCGGTGATAGGTAAGAATATAACTTTGAACACATTACATGCACATGTGTAATCAACACTAAACAATTTGCTAAAAAAAACAACATAACAAAAAATAATCATTTGAAGAAAAACATCAGCATTTGCCTAAGTCCCAGATACGTAACGAGTACCCTAGCTCACACATTTGATCTAGCATTCAGAAAAAATTTTTTTTGTCAATGTCGAACACGACCTGCAAACATAGTGATTTCATACACAAACATATAGGGAAACCACCCATATTTTATTCTACGATAAAATAACTTAGCTTCTCCCCGGGTAATAGCGTACCGGTAAATATGACTTACGACAAACCAAACTAATGTAAACAACCGCGTCCAATCACATCTGTATTTTGGAAATTACGAATGAATGAAGCTTTCCAGCATAATATCATGATATTCTCAAAGAATGTTTAAGAATCGAAATAATAAATTTGTCCATATATGTTAACAGAGAATAAATTATAGGCAATCATTTGGATGAGATCTATTAAATCACTCGTGCTACATACTATTCAATTACTATTCGTCCGAACTCCTGCCTATTTATATTCACTGATAAAATATAGCAACAAATTTAATTATCCTGATTATAAAAACATACATATACTAAGAAAGCACTGCTAAAGTAAAGTATGCATCAATAAATTTCATTTGAACAATGTTAAAAGCTGCAAACTCTTGCAAGTGGTTCATTATCTTGGAAAAATAGTTATCGAACATTCGGCTCAAGAAAATTAGTGTGGCTTCATTAATGCGGCCACACAAATTTTTGTTTGGAAGAACTGAAGAAGACACCCAGGACCGTACTCCTGAACATTGGTATACGAGTGCCTACAATATGTAACATACTTTTAAATTTCATTTCAATCTTGTAAGAACTCAATTCATTTTGTGTCCAACTGTTACAAGGACAAACTTTAAATTAAAGTTTAATTTTAAAATTGATTTACTCTAACCCTTACTGTTACAATGAACAGATATTTTATGCTTTATGATTTTCACCTTACTCACCCATGTTATGTACAAAAAAAGTTAATATAAACTCATTTGGCCACAATGACTCTCCTGTTGTTTATAGATAATGATAGTAGTGGTTTTGTAGGCAAGGCCATATGTTTATGCTTTTTGATATTATACTAGAGTTATGCTTATCATAAGCTACAATTAATAACTTTGATAAATTAGTGATAATGAGAAAGTATTAAAAAATTGGATCAAGCAAAAGGTGATAACCATTTCCCCCGGGTAAGGAAGGTAAGGCCTATAATTAAACTGAATTGTACACCGAGTTGTATATCTAGTTGTTTTAATTGATAATATCACCGTGAATATTATATTAAAATTACGGGATTGTGGTTAATATTTAAGAACAACAGTCCTATAGAGTATACAGTACCCTTAGGAATCCGAATCTTCTTTCCTCTGCTCACAGCATGCTCTCTATTTTCACAATTATGTAATTGATAATGACATGGCCCCTACTTTGCTCATGCAGTTTTATAGCACACGTCAATTACAGACAAGTTTTGCAATTCTCTTCTTCCATAATGAAAACCAGTATCATGTAGTACCAGGCATTTGTCAAAAATAAATTCACTGCACATAAATTTGATTGATTTGTTTGTACTCCGGTTTTTTATTATTTATTCGAGATGTTTGAAGGACAGACTTTACTGAATACTTAATAAACTATAAGACATCCCCCATACACCTGCTTAACATCTGGACCGATATCAATGTAGTATTATTTCAAGCAGGATATTTTTCTTTTAATCTTTAGTGTACTGTATCTAATAAATTTCAATATTATATCCATGTGATACTAACTTAGGAAAATATAAGATTGATCTTTTGAGTCCTACCTTACCACAGTTATTATTGCACCAAAGCATAATTCGACTGAAATTTTGTAGTTCCAACAAGCGCTAAATTTAACGTTAAAATTATAACAAAATAACATGATTGGTATGCATAGGACACATTTATTTTCTAAGAATGAAAAATTATTACATCGAGCCAATGTCTTATTAACAATTTATTATTCAAACTCACTAGCATAATAAGAGACAGATTAATAACTCTGTTAATACTTTTGATAATATGAATTTTGAATTTGGTACAACATTTTTATTCCGTGAAGATCATTTTATTATTTTTTCAGTTGATTTCTTTTTTTTTCAAAATCTTTTGATGACCAAACCTTTTTAATATATCAAATTTCTATGCTAAATTACGAGCGAAACGTTTGCCTTAAAACTTTAAAACAGCGTCCATTAAGAATAAACTTTACTCAGCATTGCACAATCAGTAGAGTGGAAAAAGATACTAGTTTTGTGCTCACAGTATCTCCTAAATACTGTTATATTCTCAGCATGAGTGGCCATAAACTAATTGCTGACCACTTGCTGGAGGCAAACTATACTACAATGACAAACTGGTCCAAATGTATTCTGATGGTTGAAAGAGGGATTTAACTATAGTTATTAAGTATAAAGTACGATGTAAGAAAATCAGTCCACAATTCTGTTTTCAATGTGTAATTTAATTAGAGAAACATCATTAGCATATTATTTATCAATCAAACACAAAAGGATATCGACATTATGCTATTGGTATTTTGCCCCATTTCAGTGCAATTTCATACATAAGTTTTCTGATAATTTTATATAATGGCTATCAAATACCATAAAATAACTTATATACTTATCAAAATGTCACAAAAATTAATTTATTTCATATTCCGTTGTCTTGAATTTCGAACAGTTAGAGACTGAAGGGTCATATTTAATGAAAAATGATAAAATGTGTATTTTTAGTGGAAAAGCGTACGCATATAAGTATTGCTATTACAAGTGTTTAAAAACAACAAATAAACTCTTACCATGCAGATTATCAGTTTTAAATAACAATTTAAAAAATAACTTAAAAGCGAAACTTTAAGTGGGACGAAACTTTTTGAGGTGACACAACTGTACATCAGTCTTTCCACCCGAGCGCCCATTAATAACAGATGTAATGACATAGCCCTATTGTTTAGTTTTCTATACAACCTATGTACTATATTGGATTGACGCAAGCAAAACACATGCACAAAAGTGACCGGCATTATAGCAAGAGTTATATCTTGAATACATGCAAGATGTTGCTGGCCTCATAATGTTTTACATACATTTGAGTACTGGCCGTTTTAATTGTAGCGGAGGGGTAATAAGGGACTATCTAGGCCACTGAGGTTCATGGGGTGGCCTGCGTTTTAGCATTTTATGACACATTTGGGCATGTTCTAGATGCATCGTTTTGCTCTTTTTCAAGGTCCCTATAATATTATTGTGTAGGCACAAGTCCTGCTGTGCTTGAGTAATAACGGCTTACGCCACAGAGTCATTCACATTTAGCTATACTTTTAAAGTCTAGCAAGCATTAAATGAACTTTCTGAAACCAAGAATAAAAACAACATAATGACTACAATGTAGTAATAAAAATCAGACTGGTCCAAATGGAACAGAACTTAACTGTAGTAAAATCAACATCTATTTATATATGTCTTGGGGTGTCATGTTTAGTTCCTTGAATTCGTTCTAGTATTTTCGCTTCGGAATAAGTTTACAGATGTGTGTAGTAAATTATGTTAATTCTGTAAGTGTCAGTGTTAGTATCTGGGGCATGCAAGTGTTATTTCTGGGCATCATTGTTATTTCTAAGAGTCAGTGTAGTGGTGTTTAGTTCTGAAGGCACCTGGGTCAATTCAGGGGTTTGTGTCTAGTGTAGTTCATAGTTAGAGTAAAGGATGTTGGATCCCAGTGGTTCTTTGGTTCCGAATTAAAGCAAAGGTTGTTCTTAAAAAGCATTCTAAGTGTGACAATAATGTGTCTTACAAAGGGTAAAAAGCATTTGTACCACATGTGGCACTAACCGCATAGAAGTTCGGATCTATATCCATTGTCATGTATTAGGTTGAAAGTCACAAACTCTAGGTTGTGCATATTCTAAGCCACTTGCTTGGTCCAAGACATGCGACAGACATATTGACTCAATCCTGATGGCACTCAGGTCGACGACTTAGACTGACAAGTACATTTGACCAGATTGAAAAATTCCTAAGATATACTTAACAGAAATCTGTCCTGCTTTCAAGCATGACATTCTATGTCCATTATTTATTTATTTTATTATAGTGATTCTATGTGTGAAATATTTACAAAAACAAATAAATCTGTATATATGCAAGAATTTAACGAGACACAAACAATAAGTGTCCAAATAGTTTATGCAAATTATTTTGCTGACACCCTGTACGTAGTTTATTCCATTTAAATATCACTTTCCTCCTTCCCTCCCTGTGACCAAGTAACCATTTTTTGCAGCATACATAAATAATAACTATTTACAAAGCCAGTGAAATAGTATAGTTGCGTCAACTGGGGGAAAGATTTTAAAACGTAAAAGTTAATGTTCATATTTCAATAGAAATGTAGTAATGGAAAATGTCCACAAAGACATAACATTTTATATTTATATTTTTTTTTTGTTACCAAAGCTTGTAAATTTAGTGGAATATAACAAGAATGTCTATTTTACGTACTGTATTATGCTATTTTCAGACTTCAACCTTGGCGGTTTATACATAATTTGATAGGCAGTCTAATAGGACAATGTCGAGGTCCTTAAACCTGTTCAAATACCAACATTTATCAATTTACAAAATGGCTGAATACGGTCAGCGAATCACCTAAAAAAGAGGTGTGATTAGCCCGAATCAATTTAAGTCTTCCAGGTAGAGAAGAGCTTTCCACACCACAGCTGTAATAAAAATTCTTCTGTAATTTAAACGAAACAAAATTGCACACCTACGAATTAAAACGTGTTAAAAGTGGTGTTTTAGTTTGCTTAATATGCAAAATGATAGATGATAGATGACAGAAAGACACAAATGATATAAAACCTTATGTGTTTTTTGTCTTTCAACAATTTCGACGACCCATCTTTTTTAAAGATCTTTCTATGTATAAAGATATGTAGTCTTATGTAATTTTAGTTTCAGCATTCAATGACTGATTTTGGGACCTATTTAAATCTAATTTGTTGTGTTATGCTAACCCGACCTTTTTTCACCGCCTTTGTATAAAGAGAATACTAACAGCATCAGTGACAAGTTTTCACGAAGTATTTTAATTGAAAGCACATGCATTTCAGACACTGAGAAACAATCGTCGCAGTGAGATATACATAAATCTTTTCAGTTCATTAATGAATACATTTTGATTTAATAAGCTTTCAACAGAATCCTGCAATATGGGGTAACTTAAAAGTTTCAAGTTAAGTTGCATATGTTACGGTAACATGTGTGCGTGTTATATTATTTTAGTTGCTGTGTCAAGATATTGAATGACTGGCGAAAAAAATTCAAACCCATGACAAAAAGGACGGTCCCTGTTCAATAAAATCCAAATTGAAAATTAGAATATAAGTTATAAAATAATATTAAAAATATTTATGGAGATTAATTTCTCTTGTGTGTAACTCCCTTCGCCTGTTCTGTCTGTCCGTCTGTTTGTTTGTCCGTCCATTAGTCTGTCCATTGATCAAAAAGGAAGACCCTGCTGTAACTATTAAAACCATTTACATGAAAACGAGAACCATAGTAAAGGAAGTCTGGAATAAAGACCGATCGTGGACTTTGCTTATAGTTTCAGTAAGGAATTTGGATGGGAAAGAAATATTACAGGCATATACCACTGTATAAAACCAATTGTCATAAATGTTCGAGTTTGTTAAAAGATCGATCGTTGTTGATGTTTTTTTTCTCTATATGAGATGGTCCGTTTATATCTCTTATTAAACTAAATAGTTTACAAAACAGACATTGACCCTTATAAAGTTTTATACATTTACAATTATACATATCAAGTAAATGCAGAGTAGGAATGAACATAAAAAGATGTATTTTCCGTTTTTTTTTAAATTTTAGTAGAAATTATCAATCCAAAATAAGTAACATTTCACAATGACTAGTACAAGATTTCAGGCAAATAAAGTGCCAATAATAATAATTCAAGTGAAAACGAAAGTGGTAGACTAAAAAGAATTTTTAGGGGTTTCAACAATAACGATGCAAATATAAAAAAAGATGTATGCAAACATAGGGGAAAGAAAATGTAGTTTTGACTGCAAGTTAAGGCATTCAAATATTTCTTTAGTGTCGAATGATTCTCGACGGCTCATTGTTTTTATATTACTATGCCTTCTGTTAAACCATACAACAAACATGAAATATATATACAATAGAAAAAACACAAGTAAATGGCCATTCGGGTGTTGCTGTGTGAGAAAAATTTAAATAGGTGAAAATCCACTGGTGCACAATAAACACAATGCCATAGAGCAGTATAGTGAATAACTCAGTGTTAAGTATGGAAACACCCTTTTCTTTTTTAGACTTACACCAGTTTAACTACCATTACGCGATAGAGGTAAAGTGTCCTATCCTTTGCCGAACGTTTAGACGGGGCGGATAAGCCCCACAATGTCAGCGAACCTTTACTTTTTGTACCTTCCATCGCTAGTGTCACGTCTTCCTTGTTTTTTCCTCTATCGTCCCAGTAACCTTCTCCTCGTCAGTACACAAATGGATGTTGAGGGTGTACAAGTTCTTTGGTGTATCCTACGGGATGCAGAAACACGTTAAATATGTAATTATCAACATCAGTCAGAGAGCGGTAAGTGTCGTGGGGGTTTGGTTTTGTGGGGGGTAAAATTTTTTTTTTTTTCTACCCGTTGCACGACGTTTAAACGGGGGCGGATAAGCCCTATAAATGTCATCAACGTAATTTTTTACCTTCCATCGCTAATCGTAGTACGGGGTTAAGATCGAAGTTATTAGATTTTAAACCGCCTTATATAACACTAATAAAGGCTCTTGCCCTACCCGATCTCGACCGAAAATGCACAATCATGTAATATCTTACAGAATCAATGCATGATCAGCGGGACAATATTTTGCTGTCTATTATCTAACGCACATGAACCTATAGATGTCAGACTCTAAGTAATTTATATAACCATAAGTCTTGATATACCGAAAACATGATAAAATGTTTAGCAACGGGTACATAGAGAATGGTTTCAGGATGTCGTAGCTTTTATATTGTTTTGAATGTCTGTCAGATCTGTCTGTCTATCTGTCGTCTTTGAAGTGCTACACGCTACTAAAAAAAAAAAAAAAAAAATTGTACATGTGAAACCTGTTTCGAATATGAAATGTCCCAGAAGAAAAACTAAAATGTTTTAAAAATGGCTATCACAGTATTTTCATCAGATATCATATAAACAACTCCCATTTCGGCTGCCAACTTCAAATTTTATAAACGTGCCTTTTTAATTAATTGTTATAATTGTTACATCAGGAAAATAATACCCAAAGATAAACCACGTATGCAGTTTCCGTAAGACATCGAAAGAAGTATAGATATAATATTCTACTTCTGACAAGATTATAATTCAATAGCTTATAAATATCTTCTTGTTTAGTATCAGCTCGGCAATAAAGGAAATGTACAATATGACAAAAAGAATTTTATTTTGAAATGGGTATAAATTCATCTTCTTCTTCATTCTTTCTTATTTTTAATTCATTAATTTGGTGGTTTTCTTTTTTAAAAATAATGTTAGATGATCAGACTTTAATGTAAATAACGCAATTATGCTATTGAGAGCATGAGAAAATTACTCCCGTAGAATTATCAATAGGTTTTTCGAACAGCAATAACATGTATGATAAGCACACTGCTTAATATAAGCACGATGCAAACACTGTCTTATTGAAAATAACACTTCGCATATTAATAAATTGTCGAACGAGCAGAAATGCTTTTAGAAAGATCTGACCAAGTAAATCAAAACTAATAAAATATGACTATGTTATATTTCTTAAATAACCAAGTGCAGCCATAGAGTAACGATTATGGTTCATTAATAAACTACCATTAAAAAGGGACTTCCCGCATCATTAATGTTTAGCAGACAGTTTATAATGTAGTAGCTATGAATTGTTCTCAATTTAAATGACTTTTTCACTAAATAGAAAATTGGGGAGATGTTTACAGGTGAATATTTGTTTTTTTTTTTGGGGGGGGGGAGGGGGGGGATAATAATTTCTTTCTATTTTATTTCATTTTCATAGCCCTTTATTAATCAATATAATAGAAACTCAAGTATTAGTGAATGATTTCAGTAAACTGGAAAGGGGAAGATGTTTGCGGTGACTTTGAACTGATAATTTCTTCTCATTTATTTCATTTTACAAATCCCTTTTTTATTAACAATGGCATTTTAAAAGTCGAAATAACGATACTAAAGATATCATAAAAATCTCAAGAAACTCGATTAGTGTTTGAGGTGTAAATATTTAATAATAAAATAGCAAATTAGTTGAACATTAACCCATGTCATAGTTCAACATCAGCAAATGTTATTACATACATCCTATAATTAGGATATTTACAAGTGGTAAAGGCAAAAACACATACCGGTAGACATGGACAGATCAAAAGGCGCATTCTAGTAATACTGCATTCATTATCTGGACTTTCCATCATAAATTTCAATCACTTTTCTGGATGAATGTATGGTATTTATCAAATATTTTCTGGATGAATGTTTGTATTTGATATCTTATTTCAAAGCAGTCCAGATAATAGCAGATCAATTCACCATTAACCCAATCGGTTTCGTATTTGTGAAATTGTTTGACTGACGTCTTGGCTATTTTTCTTAAGTTTTTCCGCAAATGTGTCTGCCGGAAATTTCGATATCTTGCACAGATTAAGGCTGATCTTTGATATTTCATTTATTTGTTGTACATGAAATACAGCGCTGTTTCCTGCTTTCTATATTCTGGAGACCTCCACAACTATAACGACATACTTGCGATTAACGGAACGCACTTCGTTACCTACAATCTTGCGACACAGAATATCTTTTATCTAACAAAAAGATCTAACAAAACTTAACATCATCCTCTCCGCAACTATGCGGCTCGCATCAGAGTTAACCCGATTATCGATGACTTAACCGACTGATTGTAATCGTTGTAGCGCTTAAAACATTTGCATACTTTATACTAAAAGCTTCATGGATCGTTTGTGAAACCTGATCGCACAATGTGTATGTCAGATGGTGACACAAAGAACAAACAATTTAAAAACGGGACAAGAAGTGATCAGCAAATGATATACGCCGTCCAAAAGTACCACGAATGTTTTTTCTTTCTTGACACAGGCCTCGTATTCTTAGCGGATCGTTTCGTTTACCGTGATAGATAAACCAATCTTTAAATTTAGTTGCACGCGGTTCAAACAAAAATCAAAGATTACCACGTACAAATTCATATGCATATGCTACACATCAGTAGACGAAGAGAGAGAGAGAGAGAGAAGATCCAATCGGGAATTGCCGCAGAAAAATGTCTATCCGAATAGCGCCAAACTAAACACTATATTCATATACTTTGGTTAACGAAATGCACTCATACCTGCACATTTTTATCTGATATATCTGATAAAACATCACTTGTATCTGCCGCCACAATTTGCTCATAAGAATCCTCAATCGGTGTCGCTGCACTGATTAAGCGACATGACATTGTTTATCGCTATTTCATATACTTGCGGTAAACTGAATACACACTCCTGCGGCGACCATTCACAGTTGGAAAATAACGGGCAGTTACTCCAGGTAAACTTGTATTCCAAGTGGCCGGACTGCAACCAATAGATCGAAAATAATCAACGGTCTGAACTGATCCAGGTATGTTTTTCCATCTTGTGCCCAGGCGGGATGAATTCGTTTATTGATGATAAGCGGCGATGAATAAAGGAAGTGCTGAGAACAATTACATATCTTTTAACTTATGTGCACAGCTAATTTCCACGTACAAATATGCCTACGTACACAGAGAAATGCCTTTAGCACTGCGCGCGTTTCTCTTCAACTTAAATGTAGCATACATCTAATGTATTCTGCCAGGTAATCTTGAAAGTATTATTATAATAACTCAAACGCAAAGATACGCGATTCATAACGAGCTTAACGCTGTGAAAGTTTAGAGGGTATACAAAGAAACGGTACTGAACTAAAACGAGATGTTTTTCATTCATGGTCCAGGCGGGACGAAATTCGTTTAACGATGATAAGCGGCGATGAATAATCAAATGCCTAGATACAGTTAGAGATCTTAAACTTATGTGCACAGCGAATTATTCAGTACAAATAACCTTACGTACACACAAGAAATCGCCTTAGCAATGCGCGCGATTTCTTCAATAATAAATTATGTAGCTTAAATCTAGGTTATTCTGTCAGGTATCTTGAAAGTATTACAATAACTTTAAAACGCAAAGGATATTCGATTCATGACGAGCTTAACGCTGTGAAATTGAGAGGGTATACTAATATTGTTTTAATTCTAGTATATGATTATTTGTATTTGGATATCAGTACGGTCGCAAGAAGATAAAAGCATGAACTGGCCATACTATGTTTGCTTTCCCCTAAGGTTCTCGAAACTATAACAGCATGATAAATGTCAATATTTGCCATCAGTACTTCCATATAAGAGAGGTGTAAGCGGAGAAAGGACTAAACCAATCAATTCTACTTTTAAACAAATATCACACACGGTTTTTGAGTTTCACAAGACTTTACCTATTGTAAATCATTGCACAGTATAAATCTTTTGCATCATAGAGAACTATGCTGTTACTTAACAACACTTTTTAAAATGTGTTCTTGTCTTTTGCAGTATAGATGAAAATTTTTAATTCGTTATCCACTTTAATGCAGCTTAGAACACAATGCTTATTCAAAAGGTATGGACTCGGGTTTGATGTAATCGCAACATAAAATGGAAATAAAAAAATATTGTTTAACATATTCATATGAAGGCGGAGAAACTGTACTTTGTAACAGGTCCATATCAGTTCACAGAATGACCATTTCATGCGTTTTTTGGACGTCTTATATAGTTAGGCTGTGCTAAATGTATTTTATACTTTAAAAGTATTTATTGGACAAAGCATAAATAAAACATACGAGCAGCAATGAACACATGCAACGCACGACAAGATGGCGAACAGCAGCTGCATCTGCGCAAGTTTAAATGATTTTTTGTATGTTTGAATATAAATCTGTACTTCACCCTAATAGGGCAACATTTAAAGATGGAACAAAATCCGAGCGGAAGAAGGCATAAATGATGGGAACATTCCATCAGCCATTATAAAATCTATAAGAAGGCCAGTTAGAAACATAGAACCAAACCAATCAAAAAAAATTATAGACCGACTCTTGAATCTGTTATGAGAGGTAGTGATATTAAAGTCACACATCCGGCACGGCCCGTAGCAAAAGTTGCATTTAACATTAACAACCCGTAATGTTAACAAAATCTTCATTAGCATATCTAACTTCATTTTGGTGAAAAAATTTATTCGTTTAAAACATCTTATAAACAGCATGTGCAATCTTTTTCCTGAAATCCCAAATTCACATTTACATTTTACATTCTGTCAGATTTGTTAATGATACCAAGACATATCGCACAAAAAGCCATTGTCTCTGGAATTCATCACTCGCAAAGTAAGCCAATAAAATCAAAATATGAAAAAGGTTGAAGTTCGCATGCTCCGACATTTCGCACCCGCACAAGCCGACCTTGTGGCGTAACTATGTTATCTACCTACTCTTTGCATAGTGAACCTTCAATGAAAACTCTACATGCGCACTGTCCTGCGTTGTCTGATCTCGAACTTCTTTTCCGGCATCCCATTTTTTAGACGGAGTGTCTACTTGACATTTGTCACGCTTCTCCTACAGCTGACGACGTGTAAACACTGGTCCCTTAATAACAATAATCGTTTATTAATTATATATAATACATTTAATTGGTCCAAGATAAGCAATGGCAAAAACACCTGATCCCTTTCAATACACCTATTTCTGCCCTCAGCAAATGAGAATAAAATCTCCCGAAGTGCACTTAAACACCCGCATGAGGCAATCTCCCCCAGCATCTAATTAACTAATTAATTAAATTATTGATTACGCAATCGGCTCCTGCTCCGCTCCTGCTCGGCTCCGGCTCCTGAGATTGCGGATCTCTCACAAACACACTTCTATTATAAAATCTTTTATAACTTCTTTCAGGAAAATGTTTGTAATGGTTTTGGTAAGCTTATAATAAAGAGCATGCCATTCTCTTTCACTCAGATTTTTTTCATTAGTTTTAGACTCTTGGCTAGTGTTGAATTTTGACTTTATTAAAAGACAAAAGGAAGCTCAGTATAGTCTCTTTCAAAGTGTTGAAAGTAGACTAAACTTACACTATACTCTATTGAATTTATCTAACTGTGGAGACTTTTGATACAGACTATAATAGGGGAAATCCTCAAATCATTGAAAAACGGTCAATACAAGAGTTGTCCATTTTGCTTCAGATATTTTGAGACAGTCATTTTTAAATATCAAATATTTCTATTTTTGCATGGAGAGGAGTAAAACCATAAATATATTTTGTAAATTGGTGCACTTGACTATCATTTCACTCTGAAAAAACATGTAAAGATGAATTTGATTTTTAAGGTACCATCTCTAAACTGTTACGGGAAGCCAGCTGATCTAAATGTATATAACTGTAGAATGTTCTTTTATAACAGCAGGTATCTGACCTGTTCAATCTCTGGCTTCTTAAACATGTATTCAAGGAGAGATAGGTTTTCCGTTGGCTTTGTGAACAACAGCATGTTTCTTGTTACAGTTTTGTGTATTATTATGCAACCTCTTGTACCCCGTGTACACGCTTGGTAAACTACAGAGCTACCTCTTTAAGAGGTATACGGTAATCTGCTCTGCCGCAACTTCCGAGGTAGTGCACGTCGTGCTAAAAGAACATCAACAAAGGTGAGTGTCATCATATTTTTTGCATTTTTACAAGCAGTGTATCGAATATCAAAAATCGGGGAATGGTAGGCGATGATTTAACTTTACAGAGAACTTTAAGTTTGCTAATTCATTCTTAATT
Organism: Mercenaria mercenaria; assembly: GCF_021730395.1. Taxonomy (NCBI): domain Eukaryota; kingdom Metazoa; phylum Mollusca; class Bivalvia; order Venerida; family Veneridae; genus Mercenaria; species Mercenaria mercenaria. Next base: position 54,008 of record NW_026460083.1, on the reverse strand, counting down.
TGTGGTCGTGGTGATGTTTACCATTAAGCTGATTTTGCAGTAAATTTGGCCATTTCGTCATGAAAGCACTTTCATTGTCAAATATTTACATTATAACTAATATTAAGAAGCCAACTGAGTAGGCGTGAGATAGCTGTAAAATATACAATGCATTTGGAAATAAAATATATACCGAAAATGGTTCGGGAGTACAATTATTCACTTTTTATCGTGAGAGATAGCTCTGTCGTATTCCGAGAAATTCTAGAGTTTTACCGGATGTGCTGCGAAACAAATTTGTATTGGAATGCTATCTATCCGGCTTTCTTTCTCGTGCAAACTCGACTTTGTATATTCTGCTTGTTTTTAGAGTCAAGTAATTACTATATGAGCAGACTCAATCAAACCAAGCCTGCTATTACTTTGCTTGGTTGCATTCTATACTTCCAAAGGGTCTTCTTACCGATTTTATGGTACGAGTATTACTGTGATTACCGTTATCTAACGTATGTTTCTTCTATTTCAGTATTTATGTACATGTAATATATTCTGGTATTGTTGTATCCTTGTGGCATGTCTGTTTCAATGCAGCATATCTTTTTACACGGTCATACTCTGTTCAATATGAATACGAGTGACTTATATATTGATGTTTAGCTAATGGCCTTTTCCATTTTATACAACTATGATCACTTCATTCCCGAAGTCACTTGTAAGAAAGCTTTTAACTTTTATTACGGTGTTAAATAAATAAGGCATTTTTAAGTGATTATTATTCCACGTAAATAACAAGATTCCTTCCAGTAACTGATACCGTAAGATATTTTTATAATAGACTTTGTTAGTTGTATTTGTTTATGCTATGCTTATTATATCCTGTTTTACTGTACTGTTGTTACAAATGATGTTCTTATAGGATACACCTTTTGAGTGCAATTAAACTGAGAAAAACATCTTATTTATAGGAAAACATATTTACGTGAAATTTAGATGCCAAATGAAATTACTTTATTTTGTTTTCAGGTCTGTAAATTGTTATATCCCATTTTTGGTGTAAAATTACTTTGCGATACTCTCAGATAAAGGATATGTTTATAATGTAAAAATACTAAAATATGTTACAAAGTCTACCAGTTAAGCCATAGTCTGCACATAAATGCTAGACAAAAGCACTAGGTTAAACTTTAAACACATGACACTAGTATGTTGGCGATTTATCTTTAGTGGATATTGTTATCAATTAATCAAATGTTTATTTACAAAAACGCGTATCGGAGGTCAGGGACTGCTGTCAAAAATCCCTTTTTTTCTTTTTGCAACATGGTCCCCTTTTAAGCCCCTTCCCCTCAAAAAGGGATTTGGGGGAGTAAAAAGGGAGTTTATGCTTTTGGTTCGAGACAGCCAGGTTGTTTTTTGGGTTTGATTTCCATGTTTTTTAAACTTGGGGACAAAATTTCCTACTAAGAATCTTTTTTTGGGAATTGTTTCCCGTCCACGAACTTTGAAACGAAAACAAGGCGTTGTTGTTTGTTTTTTTGGGTGTTAACTTTTTCATTTTTAGGAGCAATTTAACTGTATTGCTTTTTTTAATTTGGCTTTCAAAATTTTCCCTATCTGGATATGTTTTTTGTAAATTTTAAATTTGGTTTTTTTGCATTTAAAAATTGCTTTCTGAAAATTCTGGGGAAAAATTTGTCAAACTGAAAATTTTATTTTTTTAATTTCAAAACGCAGTCCCAAAACTACAGTTTTAATTAAATGCCCTTTTTTTTCAAACTAAAACCGTGTTTATTTGAGTGTCTAAAAAATTTTAAAGTGGTTTTCAAAATAATGTTACTGTATAATTTTAAGGGGCAAAAAAAAATAAAAAGCTCATCGATTTTTTAAAACAAATAAAAAAAAACTGATCACATTTAATTTTAAAAGATTTTAAGGCGGGCCCGGGGGGTTTAACCCATTTGATATCCAAAATTTACCTTGTTTGTTTGTTTTGGTTTTAAACCCCTTTTTTTTTTTCAACAGTATTTCGTTTTCTAACGGCGGGCATTTAAAATAAAAATTTGTTCCTTTTACCAGTAAAAAACCTATTCTCCGTAAGAAAACTGTAAATATCCCCACATGCCCCCAAAGTGGTGGGGGGGACGAGTGATCTCGGGGACCAATTTTTTTTTTCCCAAATCGTCACGGAAAAAATTTCGTCTCGCTCGAGGATGAACCCCGATCCTGCGATCCGTGATTGCCCTTTTCCCTATTGAGTTTAGGGGGCGGGGCGGTTTGGATTTTGTTAAAACTAGAACAATTTCTGTAATGCCAGGGGGGTTAATCAGAAAAGCAAGAAATTATGAGGTAAGTGAAATTATCGCTTCGTCTAGGTACGGTGCAGAATATTTTTTTTAAGTGAAGAAATTTAAGAAAAATTTTGGGTGTTTTTTATACAAAAAATTAAAAACATAATTAAAGGCCGCCCATGAAAAAAATCAAAAGTGCTTTTGAAACATTATGGTTCCAGAAAATTTGCGAAAAGGGACCCAATGCTGTTCAAAATTTTCTTAATTTCCCCCAAATGGGCTTTGAAAAAAAAGCGGGACCCTGACCAAAATGACAGATTGGCAGGCTGGTCTGGATTCATTGCTGGTCGAAAATTTCACTATGTTGGTTTTTCTTTTTTCGATTCAATTTTTTTTTAATTTTTTATTTTAGCTTAGATTTTTGGGAAAAAAGCCCGCAACAGTTATCCGTTGGGCTAAAATTAAATAAAATTTGTGTGACGCAATTTTCTTACTTTTTTGGGAAGTGGAGTCCAGAAATCAAACCTTGACTTGGAAAATAAAATCGGGCTTTTGACAGTTGGGGTTATCGGTCGGTCATTTGAAAAACATCCCCTAAATTTGATATATAATATAAAAAAATTATGGGAAAAAAATTCCTTTGGAAGTTTTAAAGATAATAGCAGATGGGTTTTTAATTTGGGTTTTCGGGTTTATGAGGGGTAATGAAATTTGCTTCACCCTCACGCCCTTAAATGGCCCTTACCGACAGAAAAATTGAATGAAATTCATGATGCCAAAACACTGAGCCCAAAAGACAGGGGGGAATTTTTACCCCGCCATCGCGGCACATAAAGTTTTTTGTTGAAATTTGTTAATGAAATTTTGTGAATGACCCTTTAAAAGAATTTAAGAAATTTTTCTTAGGCAAATTTTTTTTTTTTTGGTCATTGTTAAAATGTCTTCCTAAAATTCTACCAGCAATAGTTTGTAAAAAAAACGGGCTTTAGTCATTTGTTTTTAATTTAATTCAAATTTTTAAATGTGCAACAATTCTTTATTACATGCTTGTAACTTTTTTGATTTTACGGGCCCAAAAATTTTCTTATAGAATTTTCATTTTAAAAACCCAAATAAATAAAAAAGGTTAGGTATAAAAAACTTTTCCGGATACTTTTCGAAAAACCCTCGTTGATTTTATTTAATTGTTTTGTCTAACTTAAAAGTTTGGAAAGTGCGGGGTTTGCATGCCTAAGCGCTTTTAAACCCCTTTTTCCTTTATATAGGTTACTGCCCGTTCCAAGGTGGTGCCCCTTTTTTCAAATTGTTTGTCTTGTTAATTGTTAGCGTTTCTTTCTCTTTCTCCTCACCCCCCCTATGCCCCCCCCATCTTTTCCCCCTTGTTTTGGGCGCCCCCTTTTTTTTGCATAAACTCTCCCTTTGTTAGGGAGTAAGTTATCTGCCTATCTTTTTTTTGGGTCCCGGAAAACCTTTTGGTGGTGTCCGACTGTTGTTTTTTCCTGCTTATGCGTGTGCGTGTGTCTGCTTGTAGGGTCTGGTCTGTGGTCTTGGGTGGTGCCAAAACAGTGTTTTTTAAAATTTTCTTGTCTGTTTATCTTTTTAGTTAAGTTGTGTGTGGGTGTGTTTTTTGGTCTTGGTCCCTGAATTTTCTGCGTACTGTGGTTTTTCGTTTAGTTTTAACTTTGATTAAACAAATGTAGCTTTCCCTTTTTGAATATTTTCCCTTTGTTTACTTTTTCTTCAGCCCCCCCCCCGCCTTTTTAAACCCCTTCCCCTTCCCCCCCCTTTCTATATTTTGCAAAAAATTAAAAATTTTGAAATTTTTGGGGTTTTCAAAGAACCCGTTATTATTTTTTTTCCGTTACCCCTTCTTTTTTGTTGTGGCCAAATTTTGCAAATCGTGGTGTTTTTGTGATGTCTATGCTTCTAAACCCCCCTTTTACTTTAAACCTATTGTTTTTTTTAAATTTTTTATTCATACACTTTCAAGGGGTTTCAAAGGGGGATTGTAAATCTATAAAACGTGTCCTTTCATTTTTAGATTTTTAAACCTTGTTTTTTGTTAAAAATATAAAATTTAAAAAGGGCCCAACAAAGAGCCCGACAGGAAAAGAGTTTACAATTTTTTTAACGTTTTAGACAGTCGAACGAAAATATGGGGGCCAAAAATTTATTTTAAACAGAGAACATAATCTGAAGTTTTTTATTTAAAAAAAAAATCAGATGTTTTGCGGAAATTTAATTTAATCAAATTTTGCAAAATCTCAACTAAAATTTTTCAGGAAGTATCTTCATTTTTTAAAAATATTTTGGGGTTAAATCCCAAAAAATAATTAGCTGTTTTAAATTTAAATCTGAAAAACAACTCAAAATTTAATATTAATATTTATTTCACAAAAGTTTGTTTTTTTTAAGGGTTTTTTTTTTTTTTTGTAAATATCATTCCGTTTCAGCGCGAGATTAACGTTGTAAAATAGTTTAAAAAACCATGAGGCCCTTATAAAGTTTTTTAAGGTTTAGATAAAAATTTGAATCGTGCTTTGACACAAAGGCTAGCTTGAAACCAGCTTGTATGTTTGCAGGGGCCCTGACAGAAACACAGGCGACAGGCGATTAATTAATAAAGGAAAGAACATGTAATGGGCAGGGGAAGGGGAATAAATTTCCAACAGAGTGTTGTGGACACAAACTGCTTTCATTGGTGCCCTTAAATAATCCCAAAGGCCCGGGTTTTGGAAAGTTCGCTTAAAAATAAAAGTGTTGTAGATGGGTTGGGAAATGTTCGTAATTCTTCTAAAGAAAATTCATTTTATTTTTTGGGCCTGTCTGAACTTGCCCCCTTTTTTTAGTTGGTGTTTTTTAGTTTAAAAATCTTGAACTTTTCAAAAAAAACTTGTCTTTTTCCCACTTGCGCTTGCCCTTTATGTTCAATATCTTTATTTTCCATTTTCACGGGTTATGTTTTTTTGGCTTTACTCGTCTTTTAAAAAAGTGTAAAGTTGAGTTCTAGTTGTATTTTTTTTAAAGTATTTCTTCCTTTTGGCTGTTTGTTTTTATGATCTGATGCGAAAGTTTTATTTGTTTTTTTTTTATTTTTATCATGTTTTTTCATTCTATTTTCTGTGAATCTATTGCACTCCCGTTTTATATACTTTGCTCTATCTAAAGGGAATTCCCCGTTTCCATTTGTCTCTGGTTTAAAAACACGACCCCTTTTGGTTACTGTGCAAAGGAAACCCACCTTTAATAGTGTTTGTAAAAGCATCTTTTTTTGGAAAAAAATTAAAAAAAAACTTTTTCACATTCAAAAAAAAGTTTTTATATTTTTTAAAGCTCTACTTTACAGAAATTTAATGGGGATTGAAGAGTATTTAAATTTAAAATGTTATAAAAAAAAAGTGGGAAATATTCTTTTAAAAAACCCCTGATTTTTTTTACCATGATTTTTTAATTTTTTTAATAGTCTTTTAAAAAATTTAATCTATAAAAAGTTAACAAACAAAAAATCCCCAAAACCTATTGGGATTTTTGTTTAGAGATCGCAATATTTTTTTGGGAATTTTTCCCAAAATCTTTTTTTTTTAAAGGTTTTACCATACAAGTTTCTCTGTTGGGTTTCAAATTTGTCATAATAAACTATCATCCAAACGTGTGAATTTATTGTTTGACTTCGGAAGCTGTATGTTTATATTTAAAAAAGGAGAAAAGTTAAGAAAAAAATTGAAAGTCGTTTTTTAAAAAGTAATTATTTTTGTATTTAACTTTTTTTTTGGGCATAAAACTGCTGTTGGGACAAATAAAAAATTATGAAAAAAGGAGAAAAATGTTTTAAAGGAAACCCTGATGTCTTCATTTTAACGGGGACTTACCCTTTTTTGGGGAAAATGTTATTTAAATGAAAAAAAAAAGAAAAAATTTTTTAAAATCAATAAATATGATTTTAAACCCAAATACGAAAACAGGAAGAATCCGTTCTGAGCTTCTATTTAAATTTAAAGAAAAAGGGGGAAAAAATTTAAAATGATGGAAGGCTTATGGGTTTAAATTTAAAAAAAGCATTTAAATTTTTTTACTCATGTGGCGAAAATTTTTTTCCCCAAAATTCTTTTTAGATCGGGAAAAATTTTCCCATGCTTAAAAATTGGGAAACTGTTGTTCTGTTTTTTTTAATTACTAATTTCAAAAAGCTTTGGGGTATTTCCTTGATTTTTTTAAAAGTAAAATTAAAAATGGGGTTAAGATTTTTCATGAATCTAAAATTTTTTTTTGACTATGGATTGTAACGACAGTGTCACGTTTTTAAAAAATTTTTTTTTAACCGAAATTTTCCCTTTACCCAGGCCTCCTGTGTGGTAACGTAACCAATACAATAGGGCTTTGTTAGCAAAATTAAAAAGGGCAACTATACCCCGGAAGTTTGCATTTAGTTTAAAACAAAAATTTTTTGTGTGGAAGGAAGTTCAAACAACTTATATGAATCCCTTTCGACACCACTTTCCCGGAGGGAAAATTCCTTCGCCACGAGGGTTTTTGAGAAAAGAGGAATTTTCCCTTTTTAAATGTGAGCCCCAAGCAAAAAAAGCTACTTTTTACCATTTTTCAGTTTTTGGTATAAAGCATCGGGGGATCGAAACCTAGCCTCCCGAAATCGAAGGGGGACGCTCTCCCACTGGCTTTCGAGGGGGTTTAAATTTTGCATTTCGTTTTTTGGGGCCCTAAACAAGTGAGGTAAGCCTTTTAAAACGTTCTTCTTTTTTTTTTTCAAAAACAATTTTTTTTTTACCTTTTTCTTTTTATGAAATTTAAAAATAAAGGGACATGAGATTTTGTTTTTGTTAAAGGGTTTAAGGCGGGGGTTTAAACCAAAGAAAAAGGTTTCTTTTTTTCCCCAAAATTTTTATATTTTTTATAAAAATTTTCATCTGTATTTTAAAATAAAACACATTTTATGCAAAATTAAAAATTTTCCATTTTTAAATCTACACTTTGAAACAAAACTTTTGGGTACTTGTGGGGGAAAAGGTCCCGCTATTCATAATCAAACAAATACTTGTAAAAAAATATTTATAAAAAACGTTTTTAGTAATATTTTAAATGGGAAACCCTTTGGTCGGAAATTTTGGGGCCTCATTATGCTCAGTTCGTTTCTACAGATGAAGTTTTTTTTTTTATATTTTTCCCCCTTAAATTAAATGATTAGCTATGAACTAAATTTAACTATTTTTTTTTCACATGATTTTATATTCTTGGAAATTTCGAAACATCGCTCATTATGTTTATTTGGGCTTTTGAAATTTAAAAAACCCAAATACTTTCCCGGGTGAAATTGGCAAAAAACAGATTTTTTTTAAAAAATGCTTTTGGTGAAAACCAAAATAAAGACCCTTTGGGTTTAAAAAAAAGGGGGGGGCTTCCCAAATTGCCCAAAAAAAGAATTTATTACAAAAAAGGTTTCGAAACAAAATTTTAAAAATATTGGAAAGGGCTTATCTTGGGCAAAAACGATACTATAAAAACTTATGCCCAAAAATTTAAGACATAAAACTCAGGAAAAGAGTTAGTCTCCGACAAAACGAAAAAAAAAGGGATTCTTCTTTGCAGTTTGTTTAAAAAAGGGTTTTTTGAAAAAAGGGATAACCCCCCCCCGGAAAAAAAAAACCGAATGAAAGCAGTAACAGTTTTACTTTAAAAAGAAATGAAAAAACACTATATCAATGAAAAAATACTTAGCGGGAAATAAAGGGGTTTTTTAATAAAAATTTTATTTTAAGCATAAATACAAGTCAGCCCCTTTGACTATGATATACTGTTTTCTTTTTACATTTTAATGTTTGGAATTTTGGGGACTGACCCCGTCTATTTTCCTATGTCCAATATATATGAAAATTTGGGAAAAACTTCCTTGTAAAAATTTCTAACATAAAATTTTTTTTTGTCTTGACAAATGGGGAAAAATGTAGAATTTTTTTTAAAATTTATTTTTTATCAGTCTAGTGACTAGTTTTACAAAAATTTACAGTTAGGGGAAGCCGGGGATTACATGTTTTTAAAGTATAGAATGCGGGTTTTTTATAATAGGGTTTTTGAGCTTCTTAAAATGTACCCCAGGAATGTTAGTTGTGTTCTTTTTACCCTATGTTTTTTACACCCTGTTTTATTGTTTTTTTTGTTACATATGGGTTTTTGGGCCTTGTGGGATACCCCTTTTGAACCCAATAAAACTGAGAAAAAAAAATCTATTTTTAAAAAAAAAACGTTTTTTTTAAACGTAAAAATCAAAAACCCAAAATTTAAATTTTGGAGGGGGTCTTTCAAGACTTCTCCTATTTTAAAACCCTTTCAAACTTGGGAAATTTAGATAATCTACAAATTTTTCCGGCGTTAGTTTTCATTTTCTGGGCGCAAATTACGATGACCCATTTTTAAAAGGGCCCCATTGAGCTTGGCCAAAAAAAGTTTTAAAAATCCTCTAAGACGAAAATAATTGTTTTTTTTTTAAATAAAAAATATAGGGGAAATACTATTTTTAAAAAATTTTTTGGAAACGGTTCAGTTTTTAAATTTGAAAACCCTTTATACTTTTTTTACTATTATGTGTTCCCGTATTCAAAGTTTTGCTATGCATTTGAATTTTTTTTTAAATATTTTTTCGAAAATTTAAATTTAAAATGTTTTTTTTAAAACGGGGCGGTTCTTTTTTCCCCCGTTTTTTTGGGGGCCACAGAAGATTCCCGGAATAAAAAGGGGCCTTTTCCCGAGACGTTCGTTTGGAGGTCTTTTTTTTTTAGTAGATTTCTTTTGCCTTTCCCCGATGGGTCGCAGAGGAACCCAGAGTTGAAAATCCGTGATCAAAAGAAGCAATTCAAACATATAAAACTACAAAGGGTTTAAATAAGCTAAAATAAAAAAAATTTTTTGAATTTCTTTTTCAAATAGACTTTAAAACAAAAAAAAAAGGAAAAAGGACACATTTTTTTCACTTCTGGCAGTTGCCCCCTTTTCGATTAAGTTTTTTTTTCCCAAAGCTTTTCTAAAGCAGTTGGAAAAAAAAACCTTGTCAGGTGAAGTTCTCGCAAAAAAAGGGAAAAAGATGCAAATTCTGGCCCCTTTGACCGGGCCCAATTCGGACTGGATTTGTACAGTTATTGCAGGGGTGGGGTTTTTGACTTTTAATGAAATTGAGAAAATAGGAAATTTTTGGGGGTTTACGCCTCGGGGGAAAAAAAATTTTTATCTATCCTAAAGATGACTTATTGATTTTGAGATAATTAGGTTGTGGTTCATTGACTGGCCCCGAAAAGGGTTTTCCAGACTATAACCAAAAAAGTTTGGGGCCTAGGATCTCTAAACTTGTTTCGAAGATATGGGAGTCCGGGGTTATGGGGATATTTTTACAAAAAAGAAAAAAAATACAGACTCGTTTTGGGTTTTGGGTAAATGTACATTTAAGGGCCCAACACCTTGCCCCGGGCCCCCGGCTTAAGGGGGATTTTGTTAAAATAAAATTTTTCTTTTGATTTTTGCTGTTTTCTAGGGCCTTTTGTTTTTTTTTGAATTTATCAAAGCACTATCTTAAATATTTATTCTTTCTTTTTTAACTACATTAAAATTAATATTTGAAATTTGGCGTTTACCCATACAGAGTTTATTAAACTTTAAAAAAGAATAAACTTGACCACGACCAAAAAAAAACTGGATAAAGGCTTTGAAAAAAGGTTTAAAGTACATAGCCCTTTTTCATCGCAAACAGTATTAGGAATACCAAGTGTTCAATTAGGGAAATTTGTTTGGGGGGGGGGCCCCCGTAAGGGGTATTGAATTTCTTTTTCCATAAAAGGACATTATCTTACTGAATCTCCCTTTTTGGGGCCCCTTAAAGAGGTTTCTCTTTTTGGCTCTGTCTTTTTGAAAAAAACTTGAGTACTTACGTTTTCGGTTCTTAAGGTTTGCTTTTTATTTATTTATACACGAGCATTTTTGTTTTTTTCATGCCATGCCTTTTTGTTTCCTTTTACGTTTTGTTAGGATTATCTGGGGGGGATTACTTTTTTTTTACACTGCCCCTTTACCTTTGGAAAAAGGGTTTGGGGGATAAGGGGGGTTTGGGGTTTGGACCAAAAACCGGTTTTTTAAAGCTCCCCGTGGTTTTTTGATTTGGGACCTTTCCCAAGGGGGTTTTCCCACTGGGGCCCCTTTTTTGGGTTGGGTTCGTTTTTTTCCCTGTTGTGTGTGGTGTGCGGTGGGGGTGCGCCGTGTGTGTATGTGAGTGGTTTACACGTCTAGGGGTTGTGGGTTTTCGTTTTGTAAAAGGGCCTGCTTTTTTTTGTATTTGGCTTTCCCCTGTTTAATATTTGTTTTTGGGGTTTTTTTTTGGGTTGTTTTTTGTGTTTGGGGAAAGGATCTTTTAGAAAGATTTTTTTGTTGTTTTTACCGTTTAATTTTTATATAAAACAAAAGTCTTTTAAATTTCATCTGGTTTCGAAAAATTTGCACCAAAACCCCGTTTTTTAAAATGGGAATTTTTTTTCCCGTTGTCTAGTTGGTTTATGGTTTTTAAGTGAATCAGCTTTATTTAAAACAAATATATTTTGTTATGAAAGAGGGTTTAAAGTTGGGTCTTTCGCCAAGTACGCAATCACGATTTTTTTCAATACAAAAAACATTTCTTCTTTAAAACCCTTAGAATGGGTACTAAGATAATTTTACTGTTTTTCAAGGAAGCCCCAGTAAAATAAAATTAGTTAGGGGCGCCCCCTGCATCTTTTTAAAAAGATAATTGGGTTTTATGAAAAGAACGTTAAAAAAAGGAAAAAATTATTTTGGGCAAATTTTTATAAGTTTCCCTCATTTAGGTGAGGGTTTTATCCGTGGGGAACCCCTTTTTGTGATATAGTTTTCAATGAATTCGGTTTGCTTTGAAAAAGCAAAGAAAAATTACAAAAAAAAGGGTATTGTTGTAAAAATTTAGAAAAATATTTCCCTTTGCTTTAATGTTGTAATTGGATTTATTTTTAACTTTACTAGTAATTCTAAGACACTTCTGTGACAAGTTATATGGCAGTCTGACTTTTTTCATTGGGACTTAATATATTATAGAAAAACTTAATAAGATTATAGTTTGTGCCAAGTTAATTTTTTACCATGTGCAAGTTGACAGGAAACTTTGGAACCTGTTTTGAGGGGTAAATAAAAAAATAAATGAATAAATCCTTAAAAGTTTTTGTTGGGGGCAAAAAAAAATTTTATATTGTGTTAAAAAAAGTTTTTTTTTTTCCCTTCAATTTTGTTTGGGGAAAAAAAATTTCAAGGGAAATTAACTAATGGGTATCTCTGCTTATAAGTTACCCAGCCCCCGGCCCAAAAGTTTTTCATTCCCTTTAAAGGAAATTTTACAACTTTAAATTTTAAAAAATTAAAATTCTGGTTTTTGATATTTAACCCAAAATATCATAAATTACATTTGTGAAATTTTTTTTTAGTTATTCAAGGACTTGGAAAACTATTTTGATTTTTTTTAAAGGGATTTCTATGATTTAAAATTTTAGGGTCTATCTCTACATGTAGGGGATTAAGAATAGGGTTTCGATATGGTTTGGTACACCAATTAAAAAATGGGGTTAACCCCCAAAATGATGTGCCCCCAAATTTTTTTTTTTCTGGTTTTATTTTTTCCCGTTGGGCGTTACTTTTTTTAAATTTTTTTTGGTTTAACTTAAACTTGTAACCGTTAATAAATTTCACTACTTAGGCTTTTGTTTTAAAGGATTTTGCCATTCATATAAAATCTTTAACCTTTTTTGTTTTTAAAAAAATATTATAAAAATGGCAAAATTAAAAGGGTTTTCAAAGGAAAGACAGAGAAAAATCTTTTTAAATTTTTAAAGTTTAAGGGAAAAAGTGGAATGAAATATGGGGGCTAAATTTTTTGTCAAAAGAGAAAATAGGTCTGGAAAAGGGTTTTTCCAGGAAAAAACAGATTTTTTTTTTTAGAAATAATTTAATCAAGTCTGCAAGGGCTCAAAAACAAAAACCAATTTGGGTATGATCCTTTTTTTTGTTAGGAATAGCAAAATAACTAGCCCGGGGTTTTTTTAATCTGAAAAAATTTAAATCATGTTCTTTGAAAATATGGAATTTTTTTTGTGCATTTTTCTATAACCGAAAAAAAAAAATTTTAATTAAAAATTAGTTTGTGTATACTAATTTGTTTTAGCTCGTTTGTGATGAAAATTTCAAGCTTTTTTTGGAACTTCTCTCGAGTCGCTTCCCGGAAAAAGTCAGGATGTTTTCTTTTGAGAAGTCTTTGGGCTTGCCCCCGTGGGGCTCGAAACCCCCGATCCCGGATGAGCGGCCGACACCCTTTTCCATGAAAGGGCGCCCTTCGATTAACCGCACGGTTTTAAAATGGAAACTAAGTTTTTTTAAATTTCAAAAGATATATTTTTTCAGTTTCATAAAAACGGGAAAATTTATTCTCTTTATCAAGAAAAATTGAGGTTCCCTTTTTCGTTTAATTTGGGTTTTAATTAGTTCAATTTACACAAGAGCTAGTTGAACCCCCAGCTTTTTAGGGTGCATGGCTGACAGATACACGGCGAAATGGACGATTACCTTTAAAGCAAGGGGATCACATCGTTAAAGGGCAGTGAAGGGATCACATCCAGCGGAGTTTTTATGGACACAAAATGCTCATTTTTTGTCATTTAATTTCAAGGGCAGGTAGAACGTTTTTGCTTAAGAAACCCAAATGGGTTTTAGATCGTTTGGAAATGTTCTGCAATACTTCTGAGTATTCATTTTTCTTTTGCCCGTCTGAAAATTGCACCCATTTCAGTTGGGGTGTTGTTTTTCAAATTTGAGCTTTTTAAAGAAAAACGTTTTCTTGATCCCTTTTCGCTCGATTTTATTCTCAATCTTTTTTATTTCCAAGTTTAGTGGGTAAAAAACTTTGTTTTTATTTATTATCCCTTTCCCAAAAATGTTTTTACTGTGTAAAATATTTTTCTGGGAAAATTTAGTTCCGTTATATTTCTTTTTAAATTTTTTTTTCCCCTGCAGTCCCTTTTTTTTCTTATCTTCCTGCTTTGGTTGTTTTTTTTTTATTTTTTTTGACGATCTTTCCTGTTTCAACTGTTGAAATTATTGCTCTACCCGTTTATATTCTTTGCTCCCATCTAAATTTTAAATTGCCCTTCATTTGGTTCTGGTTTTAAACATAAACGCTTTGATATTTTGCAAAAGGTGGGCCCCCATTAATACTCTTTGTAAAAAAAATCTTTTTTCTGAAACAAAAATTTTAAAATAAAATTTCCCTTTACAGGTTTTTTACCTTACTTTTCACAAATGGGTAGAATTGAAAAGTATCCAATTAAATAATAATAAGAAAAAAAGTGGTAATGTTTTTTTTGATGTTTTAAACCCGGGTTTTTTTAAAAACGAATTTTTTTTTGTATAAAAGTTTAAATTGACTTTTTTAAAAATTTTTCTGTAAAAATTTGGTTTCAAAAATTTAAAAACTCCAAAACCCATTTAAATGATCTTGTTTTTGAGGTCGCAATATTTTCTTGTAATTTTCCTAATCTTTGTTGCTATTGGATGCTTCTTTATGTTTTCCTACAAGTTTTTCTGTGGGTTTTTAAATTGTCATTTTTTTAACCATCATCCGTGTGAATTTTCTATGTTTAAATTCGGAAAATGTTGTTTAAAATTAGAAAAAGAAAAATTTTAAAAAAAAATTGAAATTCGTTTGTAAAAAAGATATTATCCCTTTTTATTTAAATGTTTTTTTGCTTTTATGCTGTTTTTGACAAAATTTCAGTTTGATAAAGGGAGATTAGAATTTTTAAAATTTCAACCCGAAAGTCTTTTTTTAAGTGGACTTTGCCTTGTTTGGAAAAAAGATTTTTCAAATAATCATAGCGATGATAATTAAAAAACAATGCAAAGGAATAAAAAATAGGAAATAAAGGGGAGCAATCGTTTTTTTAGGTTTTAAGTCATTTTGACTTCATTTAGATTGGGTTAAAGATTAAAAAAATGCAAATCCCAATTTGACAAATAGAAAAAAATCAGTTTACATCATGTGGCTAATAAATATCGGAAAGTAAATTTGGAGAAAGTAAGTACCCTAAATCTTATAGACCAAGAACATTTGTAACTATGATTGATAATGTTTTGTCTTTCGTTTTTTGTTTTTTAAAAATTTAAAACTGTTTTAAAAAGCATTGTTTTTGGAATTAATTTTAAAAAAAAATTTGTTAAAAAAATTTTTGTGGATATATATGAACCTGAAATTTTTAATCAACGGGGGTTGAAACGCCCGTGTTTTGATTTTAGAATATGATAATCAGTTTATTGTAAAGAATTTTTAAATTTTTATTTACATAAGATCAAAATTTATTTGCTATTTCGGGGCATCTGTGGTTTCACGTCAACATCAAAAAAACCCAGGCTTTTTTTCAGCTTTAAAACTGAAACGAAACCCTTTCCCCGAGCTGGCTTCCGGGTTTTCTGGTTCTTTTCCCCGGGAAGGATACGTCGGAAACGTTGTTTATGAAATTAAAATTTTTCTATTTTTTGTGGTTTGTCGCTGAAAATCATTGTTTGGGGTTTTTAGTTTCCAAAACCTCCGGGGATATAATAATTTCGCATCTGAAAAGACAAAAAAAATGATTTTTTTTTCAAAAGCAAATACTTGATGGATATTTTCATTTCATTTTAACACATTTCCATGGACTTTTAAAATAAATCCTTTACGGCATTCATTAAATTTTTTTCCCCTTTTTTAATTGGTTTTTTTTTCCCGCGCTCCGCTATGACGTAATATTTGTGACGTCAGTCAGTGAATTGTTGTATAATAATTCACTGGGTTTTAGCTTTCTTTGCTTAATAGGAAAAAGAATCGGATCGTGTTAGAATTTATACCTTCATTATTTGTACGAAATAATTAATTTAAGGATGTGCTTCTACATGTAAACTTTATTAAGAAGTTATCAGATAGCAAATGTTTAAAGTTTTAAAAACGCCGGTTGGGTATGCAAGGATTTTGTTTCTTTTTTTTTTCGCTTTTTATAGTCTGCATAAAAAATTCATCTTTAAGGGTTTCGAAAAAAAAATTGCTTTTCATACGTTGAAAATAAAAGTTCTAAAATTTTATTCTTTGATACAAAAAATATGAAAATTTTAACTTTGGGGACAAGTTGCTTTATATTCCGTAGATAAAATTCCCACAAATATATCAAAAAGTGGGGTTTGTAAAATATCTACTAGGCAATTTATGTCGCCCAAAATTTTGCACAGCCTCTTTTTTCGCTCGAAAACCCCTATTACAAAAAAATGAAATATTGTTATTAAAAATTTCCCTTTTTTTGAGATGGCTTGGGCCTTAATTTTTAAATATTTTTTTAAATTTTTTTGGGAATATAGAAAAGTGTCATTTTTCTATGTTCTAATTTATCTGTTGATATATTTTCCAAACCAGTAAGTACCGTGATACCCCTATTAAAAAGTCTAAGAAAATGTCCCCTAAACATAAACATGGGAAATTTTATCCTACTTTTAAAATTTTAAGAATTTTATGAAAAGGGATTCCACATTTTTTTAACGAAGGGAAAAATGGGCATCGGGGGGTGAAGGTTTAAAAAGCTTACTTCTGCAAGGAAAAAAATTTCACTTTACAAAAGAGAAAAAATTTAAAAAAAATGTTACCTAGTGAAAAACGTCCCATTGAAAGCATATTTTTTGGGTTTAAAAACCTTTCTAAAAAAAAGTTTAAAAATAAGGGGCTTTTTAAACATGTTTTTTGTATCACGTTTAGGTTTCCCCCGAAAAAAATAGGGTTCTCTCTTTGGGGTTTTAGTGTGATAAAAATGTTACAAAAAGACTAAAGGGCCCTAAAAACAATCACAATCTCAGAAACCCAATTTTTAAACCACGAAAAATGTAATTCGAAAAAAAAAGAAAAATTTTCACCCAAAGTTATTTCGTTTATTTAAAAAACCTTTTATCAAAAAAAAATTATATTGAAAAGGGTGTTTTGAGGAAGCCATCCCGTAGCTAAAGGAAGTCGGGGGGGTACTACCTGGTGTCCGCTTTTATGAAATAAAAACACGGGGGGAGGCACCGAAGGTTTTCCTTCACCCTCATAGCTGGAAAATGCCATAGATTATAATTTTTTTCGTTTTCGACCCTTAAACCCGGGAAAATGAATTTTAAAAAAATGAATAAAAAATATTCCTGTAAAATTTAAAATTTAAGGGTTGGGGGAAGGATATAAAATGTAGAAAAACTTTTTCTTTCTTTAAAAGGGAAATTTTGAATGTTCAGCTTTTTTAAAAAGTCTCTTGGGGACAGGTGTTCTTTGGGTTGGTGAACAACGCTTTTTTTTGTTAAAATTTTGTGTATTAAATTTACAAAACCCTTATTCCTCGTTCTTTTTCTTTGAGTATGGCCCATATTTTTCGTTTAAAGGGGCCCCGGTGAAAAATTACATATCGGTTAAAAAAAATTTTTTAAATGGACTAATTATTTTAACCAAAATGTAATAAAAAATTTTTTTGATTTTTAACCCGGGTGTGTTTGTAACTTAAATTTTTATTTGAGTACTATTTTATTTTAGTTTAAATTTCCGTGCAGCTCGATTTTTTTATATTTTCCTTTTTATTACAGTCAAAGTATTTATAATATAGTATTAGGGGGTTACCGTTATCTTAGCAGTTTTTAAAAGTCTATGTTTTTTACATTTCTTTCTTCTGGGATCAGTATTTATGTACATGTTTTATTTTTGGTTTTTGTTTCCATGTTTTGGGATGTTGTCTCAAAGCTGCATGTTTCTACACAGTTACCTTGGGTTTTAAAAATAATTACAAGTGTTTTAAAATTAAGTTTAGCTAATGCCTTTTTTTATTTGATATTTAATACCCTTTATTTCGGGCCCCATGTCCCTTTTTTTAAAAAAGGTTATAAAATTTTAAAATTCGGTTTTTAAAAAGATAAAAAATTTTCAAGCGATTATTATTCAAGTGAAAAGATTTCCCAGTAACTGATCTGTAAAAATATTTTTTAGAATTTGACTGGGTTTTTTTATATGCTTATTATTTTCCTGTTTTGGGGGTGTTGTTGTTACTTTTGGGTTCCCGTTTTATAGGGGTTTCAACTTTTTGAATTTCAATAAAACTGATCAAATCTAAAAGCCAAAAGAAACCCTTTTATTTTGTTTTTATGTCCCGTCTGTAAATTTTCCCTATTCCCTTTTTTGTAAAAAAGCCCTTTTTGATAATGTGAAAAAAGGATATGCATGTTACAAAGTCTTAAATTTTTGGTTTTAAAAACGATCAAAAATTTTAAAAAAATAAAGACATAGGGTTTTTTGGCGGGTGTATCTTTTAAAAATTTGGGTTATTAAAAAAATAAATTTTAGGGTTTTTGGTTTCAAAAAACGGTATTCGTTTAAAACCCGGAGGGGTTTTCAGGAGATCCTTTTACTGTTAGCAAACTTGGTCTCTCTTCAGCATTTCCTCCACCTAAAAAGATTATCTCAGAGGGAAAATAATGTCCATGACTAGTTTGGATTAGGGCAGCCTGGGGCACCCGTTTTCTTGACGTTGTCGTTCTTTGTATTTAGCGAAAAAACTTTTTATTTTAAATTTTTTTTTAGAAATAGTGGTACGTTGTGGGAGTGTTCTGTTGGGGGTTAACTATTTTTAAAATAAAGAGCAAATTAACAGTGTTTAGTTTTCACTTCCCCCAAAAGTATCTAATAAAATTTAAAATATAGTATTTATACAAAATTTTTTTTTGCCCGATAAAATTTTTTACTGTAATTTGGCGGAGAAAGCCCAAAAGTGAGTGGTTTGTGTGATTTTTAAAAAAAAATCTTCGCAGTCCTAACAAAAGATTTAAAAATTAAAAAATCAACTTTCAAAAATTTAAACCCCTGGGTTTTTTTTCTTTTTTTTCCCAAAAGGGTATTTTTCTATAAAACCCAAAAGACTCAATAATATCGGCCCCGGGCACGAGTGTTTGGTATAAGCCGGCTATCTTTATAGTGTTTTAAATTTTCTGGAAATAAAAAAAAATCACAAATGAACCGATTACAAGTTCCGTTCAGCTTAAAAAAGTTTGTTAATCGTTCCGCAGAAAATTTATATTGTAAAATCATTGATATTTTTTAACAAATTGGTGCGCTAGGCACTGGTTTTAAACCTTTTATTTTCTTACAAACTTTTTTGTTTGTATAGGTTTAACGGTTTTTTTAAAGTTTTTTTCAGTTATTTTAAGGGGGGGGTTTAAACCCAAAAGAGTGTTTCCGGTTCTGTACCAGTTCAAAAACCCGTTCTCGCAAGTGACTGCCCAAAATCTCCCTATGAAACCAAAAATGGAGGACGGGGGTGTCTCAGATACCCAAAGTCTTTTCAAATTTCCCCTTTGGGGGAAAATTTCTCGTCGAGGGTCGAACCCAGACCCGGGGGCCAAAAATCTGCGCTTCCTTATTGGTTTAAACGGGCGGGGGCTTTGGGTATTGTCCCCAACTTTGAAAAAACTTTTGTTGTGCGATGGTTAATCGGCAATAAGCAAAATAAAATGAGGTCAGTGAAAAATTTTTCGATTTTCGAGGAACGGCCCCGATTGAATTGTTTAAATTTCATATTTAAAGAGAGCAATTTTTGTGTTTTTATACTAATATTTTAACATAATTTTTATTTTTGTTTAATCCTATTTTAAATTGGTGTTTTTTGGAAAAAAACGCTTTAAAAAAGTTTTTTCCCATGAAGCTAGAATTTAAAAGAAAATGTGTTCCCGGGGACTAACAAAAATCTGTGAAGCAATTTTCTTTTCAGTTTTGTGAAAAGGGGTTACTCCGTATCAGCAGGCTTTTAAGATGGTGTTGTGATTGTTAAAAAAATCTTTTGAAAAAAATTCCCTTTTGGGAAACAACTAAGCAATACTAGCGTTTGTACGTTTTATTTGGGGCAATTTTTAAAATAGTTTTCCCTTCCCAAAAATTTCCGATCATGATTTTAATAAAAACATAATAGGCATTTTTGTTTTTAATTTTAATTTCAAATATTAATGCGCAACAATTCAATATATACATGCTTGTAACGTTTTGATATATTTGCCATTTCTATAGGAACAAAACTTGCAACTGCAAAACAACCAGAACATAAAATAGTTAAATACGTAAAATTTTAACAAAAGCTTGTATAAACGCCATGAAGTTAACTAATATGTGCAACGCAAAAAAGATTTATATCATTACCGACACATTTTATACATTTTCCATACAGAACAGAACAAAATCAACGTTTGTAACGTTTTGATATATTTGCCATTTCTATAGGAACAAAACTTGCAACTGCAAAACAACCAGAACATAAAATAGTTAAATACGTAAAATTTTAACAAAAGCTTGTATAAACGCCATGAAGTTAACTAATATGTGCAACGCAAAAAAGATTTATATCATTACCGACACATTTTATACATTTTCCATACAGAACAGAACAAAATCAAATCATACAATTAAATCTGGAAAGTAGATCCCTCGGAAGCACCGAGAACAAGGCAAAACGTGAAAATTGCAGAGTCGGTTTGTTTGATTCTGTTCATGAGCAGTAATGCAAACTGCAACACTGCCCACGCCCCCAAGCATCGGCTTAAGCAGTATTCAATCTTCAAAACTAAATGAATTGAAATCAATGATCCCGAAGGACCAGAAAATATAACAACACTGAGATGAACTGAGCGAGTAGACAATGAAGAGAGAATATTTCAAATAATTTAATTGACATTGCAAGCGTGTTTACAAAATGAATTTTCAAGTTCTCTTTATATGTGATATAACAAAAGGTAAAATAATGAATGATATAACAAATAAGCTTAAATAACAAGGTCTTTATCACAGAAAAAAGTGTGTATCACAGAAAAACAACAAAACAACATCTACAAATTGCTTATATATTCAAATCTAACAGTGTAATTTAGCAAATTATCATGATAGTTTGTATGAATATATCAGCCATATTTTAAATATATAAAATTACAAAAACCTTGTATAATTTCATCATGGTGTTTATGGCGGAGTAACATATCGAATTCGTCCTTTAATTCTTTCTGCGCATGTGCACGCATAGGATACCGGTTACCACACCTGGAAATATGCAAACAAACATCTCTTATATGGGACGTCAGTAAAGCTGCAAACGATTTCAGCAAAACAAAGGGAAACTACTGCAAAGATAAATAGCATTGGTTCAGAAAAATGTAAAATAAAGGTATTCAAACTAGTGTATGTCTTTTCTGGTGAGGTTAGAGTCAGGCCGGTACATTGAAAGTCATATTGCGGCTGTTCAAGATGTTAGTTTTAGTATAGAGTATCTCGGTGGGCACCTGGATAGAACCACCGACCTTCCGTAATTCATTTTGATGGTTAATCCAAAAGATCTTTTCACAACTTTTATTTATGATAAAAGCAAATATGAGCAGTATTAAAGCTAGGGAGTGAAAATAACATTGGCCATGCCAAAATGCTACAGTCAATTCTGTGTGAAGGAAACAGTTGAATTAAGGAAATGGAATAATTGTATTATTACGAAGAAGCTGTTTCAAATAGTTGCAACAAATGGTTAACGTTCTACAGACTTTATGCAAAGAGGAAGAGAGGACGTTTGTTAAAATCCGCAATGAAGAATCACGGAAAATATTTAAGAAGGTAATTATGTTGCTGACCATTTTCTATACAGAATGAAGAAAATGCGTAATAATCATAAAACAGTGTAAGATAATGACAAATGTGATTACACCCCTCAACACGTGTATCATTGAAGTTCCCATGTTCACAGCCGTTTGAATACATCTGTGGATGTCTGTAAATTGCTTTTTGTACTTTCAGCATGTGTAAATGTTGAGTTCTGCTCAACCCGGGGCTAGAGGGCGTGGACGGTAGCATGCATTTCCACTACCGTCCATGAACAGGCTCAATCAAACCGAGCCTGCAACATTTTCGTTTTTGTCGTGTTGGGCGACCTGTGAAGTTTCCACTTTTTTTCTATTCTAGAGCAAACGTTTACCATCATATAGTTTCTTTTAAAGTAATACCAGCTATTACAGATTAAGGCACCCAAACACAAGAAGGGAGATACAGCTGTTTTATATGGTCACAATGAAGCGATAAATGAGAAAAGGAAACAGGATTAAACTTGGCCGCCGACAGCCCGGTTTCTAAGTGTAAGTGACCATTGGTATAAAGTATTTATGTCGTTGACCATTGTGGCCGGTAATATCGGTTACTGATGTAGGTGCCATTGCCAGCACATAAATGTCTTCAATAATTAGACACTAATTTGCGAGTTCGAATGCCTTGTTCTGGTGATACCACTTCTTGAGTGTAAACAGTACCTGTGCATAAATATTTTTCCCTGAACTTCTTCCAACAACACGTAGTACATTGAGAAACTTGAACAGCGGTGTACAGCGTCTCGTAGTCACTCCATATCCCAAGACAATGTAAACATCTGCATTGTGCCTTTTGTAAAAATATATATACAGGCTAATTACTGTAAATACAAACGTCATTCGAGAATCGGGCAGCACTTGTTTTAAATGAAGGGTATGTTGCCTGAATTGGCATTTCATATTTTCATTAATTCATAATCAATAAAACACACCAAATTTTAGCGCTTTTGACGATAAAAAGATATAGTCAAGAATGGTAATAAAATGTCTTAAACATAATACTTTTTAACAAGTCTTACAGCCAGGGGTAACTCCCTTTAGTCGAAAGTTTTGCTTCCTTTCATAAACCTTTTCGTGCTTGAGACATAATTTTTTTGGGGGGAAAAAACCGTCAATTTATATTTTAATTTGTATTTTAGGGAATAATTCACTGCTGCATAGGGGCATAAAATAATTTTGAAAAACAGATGTCACGGTTCCCTCCTAGTTAATAAAATGCAGCTAAACAGTAGGCTAAAGGGTTGTAACCTAGTCTGTTTCGTCGGGTCGAAATGATATTTGGATTTGAATTGTTATTTATGTAGCGAGTACGTTCATATTATGATTCTTTACTAGGTTTCTTCTTTAGGTTAAGCAATATTTTTTTTGTATTTTATATCCCGTGTATTCTATTACCATTATGTGTATAAGGGATTATCTTAGCGTAGATGACTTTTATTTACATTGTCCTGTAACTTTGGAACATGTCGGGGATAAAGAATGAGGTCTGGCGCGCAATTAACCCCAGCGATGCCTTTGTCACTGACCGTTCAAAGGTGGTACCCTACTGCTTGTTCCTTTTTGTGATTTGTTTTGTCTTTGATATGTAATAAATTGTTTTACTTTATCCATTTATTTTTGTGTAAATGCCTGTCTTCACATCCATATATACATACGGCGGGATCTGGAAGTCCCGGTTCCGACGGCGGACGGATGGATACTTTGCCATTTTTCAACCATTGAAGAATACTAGTCATACTAATACCGTCAACGGTAGATAGTTATTTTTTACGTATTATAACAAATATATTAACGAATTCTCGGAGGAAAGATGAGAATGGTGAAAATTATTTCTGATCACTTAAATGTTACAAGAATTATTCGCACATGTCATTGTTGTTTTAGAGTAATTGGACAGGCGCCATTCATAATAAGACTTCAAACACCTGTTTATTTAAATTACCCTTTGATACTCTGTCACACTTTACCTAACCATAGTGTCAATTAACAACAATTATCAGTTGAACTGTCATATTTTTTATTTAACAAGGCCATAAAATGGCTGCTCTAATTGACAGGCGATACGTGATAATGCCACGTGCGGTACTGGCGATTTTAACAGAAAAAAATGAATCTTTTAATATTTTTTTTTTCAAAAATTGAAAATGCGCGAATTAAAGCCCGCGCGAAACGGTCTTCTTTCACGTTGGCGCGAAATTTCATGCCAGCGAATTTAAATGATTTCACAGTAAAATCTTCTGGATTACCGTCAAATTTTGAAATATTTGCTGTACACCCTGAGTTCCTACTGCGGTGGAAACATTTTTAGCTCACCTGAGCACAAAGTGCTTAGGGTGAGCTATTGTGCTTACAACATTTCTGATTTCGCAAAATTTTGCGGAAATCTCATGTAAAATTCTACGTTTTTGTCTATAAAATGTTTTAACTTTATTATGTCGAATTTTTTATCGTGATATCATAATGAATGATTAATAATTGACGATATGTGATCGTTTGGGTGTGATTCTGCGAATATTTAACTTATAAATTAAATTTGAAATTCTTCAATTTACGTAAAAGTCGCACGTAACTTATCCTGTATCTTCCATCTTGTTGTTAAAGATACTATCAAATACCTGTTTGATAATGGTAATTTATAGATATCTCAATAATGTTTTACATATTAAATTTCAAAAAAAGATTTAAAAGAAGAATTAACAGAAACAGAATTATGCCGCTTACAACATTTCTGATTTCGCGAAATTTTGCGGAAATCTCACGTAAAATTCTACGTTTTTGTCTTTAAAATGTTTTAACTTTATTATGTCGAATTTTTTATCGTGATATCATAATGAATGATTAATAATTGACGATATGTGATCGTTTGGGTGTGATTCTGCGAATATTTAACTTATAAATTAAATTTGAAATTCTTCAATTTACGTAAAAGTCGCACGTAATTTATCTTGTATCTTCCATCTTGTTGTTAAAGATACTATCAAATACCTGTTTGATAATGGTAATTTATAGATATCTCAATAATATTTTACATATTAAATTTCAAAAAAAAAGGTTTAAAAGAAGAATTAACAGAAACAGAATTATGCCGCAGATTTTTACGAAATTATTTCGTCTTTTTTTGCGAGTTTCCGTCACATCTAACAGAATTGTTTTTCATCGGAATATTTATTGTGTGGTCTTAATAAATAGTACATGTTTGGAATGATTAATTCGATTGGGTTAATCTTTCAATAATTTCAATGTAAAATGAAATAAAATTTTAAAATTTTAAAATGTACGTTTAAGTCGTGTCTCTTTCATTTGCGGTAAAACATACTAGTGAAGTCGTGCTTGTTATTGATAACGATTTTTATTTACATATTATTACATTTACGTATTCAAAGAAAATGTTTAAAAGAAAAAAATATCAGAAACAGAAGTATGTCGCTGATTTTTACGAAACCATCCCGCATTTTTTTGCGGATTTTCCGTTGAATCTAACTTACAGAATGTTATTTTTAATGTCTTCTTTTTTCCCGCAATATTAATCGCGTAATCATAAGGAATAATACATGATTGAAACAATGAAGTCATTTGGAATGCTTTTTATTGTTAATTAAAATGGAAATTAAAATCAAATTTGAAATGTCTACAACTAACGTTGAATCGAACGAAATAACTCGAAAAATTTATCAATATATCTCTTCGATCTGCAATTAAATGTACGAGCAAATCAGTGCTTGAGTATGGTGGATTATAGATATCTAATGAAATCTTACGTGTAAATATTCAGAAAATATTTAAAAAGAAGTCTTAGAAAATATCAGATACATGTATGCCGTTATAATTCCGTCACGAAATCATTTCGTATATATTTGCGAAATTGTCCACATAGTCTTTGAACTTTTTCCTAACGAAACAATGAGAACGCTATTTGCTTTCTAAAATGCATCTAATAGCATAACATTTAAAATTTCTTCCTTGATAAGTGTTTATTAAGATATTTTTAGTTTGCTTTGAACGGGGGAAAAATTGAAAAGTCAATTGAAAAAATCAAACATGAATATGTAGACTATGTAGAATAAAATTTTAATTGTCGAAATTCGTATTTTAACAAAGAAAGCACGTACCTTCATTATTCGATTCATGTCTAAAAACAGATATAGTAAGTTTAAAGGTTTTGAAAATATTTCGCGAATTAACACTTTATCCGATGATTTTTTTAGTTTCGAACTACAAGTTAAAGGCGGAATCTTATGTGTTTTCTCTTGATAATGTTTTGTATGTTTTATATTTGGTAAGTGCTTTTATTACTTTTTAATAGCTTTAAGGGGCGTTTTTCCCGAATATTTAGTGTGTGATTTCATTTCTTTTACTTGTAAATTGTAAAAAAATATGAGAACAATATGATTCGGTAAATGAAATGCAGATTAAGAAAAAAAAAAGCACTTGTGTGATGTGCAAACTACGTAAAAAAGTTATAGTTCAATAGGAGGCAATTTGGGTGTCCTTATTAACATACTAAAATAAAAACACTAAATGTGTCATCAGCCTACTTTGTTAAAGTGCCTCATCTAATCTTACAGTGGTAATTAGAGAATTGTTTACGATCAAGAGATAATTGATATTATGCTTGTCGTAATTAAATGATTAGCATCCCGCTGTTAAATAATCACATCTACTTGTTATTGTTTATATGATATTATCTGCTTTATAGACGACGATTATTTGGTTAGTTATTCCAGTCTTACGTCTTGTTGCGTAAAATCAAAGAGATAAATGCCACGATTCGCTATTTAATTTAAGTATCAGAAAATATACTCAATGCTATAATGCCCCTTATTCTACATCGATAGGGTCAGTTATAAAACATTTTTGCGTTGCTTAATATATAATACATTTTATTTTTGTAAATACACGAAAAGTGCATTCCCATTTTTAGCATAAAATTGTATCGGGCGATTTTGAACGTATTATTATTCGGAATCATATACCTTTCATTTTTATCTAAACGGTGTAGAAATCTAGAATAAAAAAATAAAATTATCAGAAAATAAAAAATGAGTTGTACTCATTTTTACATTGTAGTCTGTAACCATTGTTTGAATGAGTGAAGGGTAAATATTATGTTTCTTCAATGCCACAATTTATGTGTTACATTATACTACATTTCACTTTCTAAGTCAAGTCAAATCAAGTCAATACTTTAATTCAGAGTCAAAGTTTACATGGTGTAAATACATGCGAACAAATACAAATACAATTTTAAATGACAAAGTTCATACGGGAGTGGTAATATTCATGTTTACTGTTCTATAGGGGAAGTAATCAAAAGAAGAACGTACTTTAAATAGAGAAATTGAAAGTATACGGTGAAGAAAATCAGTAATATAATGTCAGATTTCAATAGCGAATACGAATAAAAAGCAAAAACAAAAATACAAGTTGAAAAACACGATATCTTTTTCTAGAATATTGTCGGAAATCCTCGATATTTTACGAAAGTCCGCTGTTATTTTCATCACTACAAGGTGTTTCTATTGGTAAAATCGCTTATTAATTACGGGTAATTATCCAATTATTCTGATGCTGAAATGCACACCTTATCATAGAATAACTAATTGCTTGTTAATTAGTTTTTATTAATATCCAATTAATGTATCACTACTGATGTTATCCTGTGCTGAATATTCACACGGTAATTTGCCAGAGAGCAACAAACTCGTGTTTCTTTTTACTAATGCCCACTGTTTAAATTCAATATTCTTATCAGACGAAAATCTTATCTTTGTAAATAATGCTGTATTTGATTTTTAATCATAGTTTCTGTTTTATGGTCAATTCGCCTACGATCTGATCGCTTTATAAGTTTCTAGTCCCATTATTTCTGTGTATTAATGTCCACTTTTTTCTTACCATTTTCTATATTATATTTGTTTTACATTATTTAACAACACGATTAGCAAACTTCCCCTTGGCGTTATCATGTAAATTGTTCGTGAATGATGTAAATATATTATTTTAATATATATGAACATGTTCTCTTGTAATTTTGTATAGAATGGTAATATACATTCAAATTATGGTGTGAATTACGTTGACGTTGTATTATATTGATCATAATATATGTGGACAAGAGTCAAATAAATATAAATATAAATGTTATATACCGTTCTCAAGTGCGCTCATTTGATTGGTCGAAATGGGTGCACGCGCGGGTCCACAAAAATAGATATTGACCTACAAAGAAATAATGACTCTTATGAAATCACTTTTTTCTCGTATGTATGAAATATTGGTCAGTCAAATGAGTGCATTTGAGAAGGGCATATAATATAACAATTATAGACTTATGTTTTACTCAATAGATCGTTTCTATACATATTTACTCTGCGTCTTCGGTCAATATCATTTTTAAAGATCCGTAAAAACATACTGACTGAAACATAAGTCAATAAATGTATAATAAATACAATGTATGGCGTGCGTCTCAGATAGTTCTTATTATTATGTTAGCAGAAATGTCGCGTTAAGAATTCAACTAGAAGCTAAGAAGAAACCTGGTTCCATCCAACCGAATTTTATGAAATCCCTCCGTATCGCTGGTAAAAACTTTTGGGTTTCTTTTTTATTAAGGGTGAATAGCTATGTTACTAATATTCCACAAATCCACAAATGAAATATGTGATACTGGTACGTTGAATATCCAAATTTTGCATTTCTGATATATCATGATGTTTAGAAAATTAAAAGAAACTTCGAATTTATTGTACATAAATTATTTTAAGGTGATTTTTAAATTTTAGGTTATTCACTAAATTTACAACGTATGTTTGTAAACCAATAGCCCTTTTTCTAAAACTGCAATGTAGTTTTTATGCTGGTGAGGAAATAAAACTAAACTGTTGTGCGCAAAAAAAAAAAACAACAAATAAATAAAATAAAAAAAATAAAGATACTCGATGTCACTATCAAGTCGGAAACTCACCAAATTTTACGAGAATCCGTGGTTATATTTATAACTACAAAATATTTCTAACAGTATTATTGCTTATCAATTAGTGGTTATCTTCCGAAGCTGACAGAAAATGCACAACATCTCACTTGATAATTAATGGTGATTATTTGGCAAAAAGTTTAGAAATAAATTTTAGCTAACTTTAAAGATGCCTTGGAGCGATTTTGTTAAAAATCTTTATTGTTTCATTTTTTGATTGGCAACATTAATTCAAATGGCTAAGAAACTTCATTCCCTGATGTTATAGTCCAACCACTTAAAGACCAATATCAATGTCGGAAAATCTCGAAATTTTACGAAATTCCGTGATTATTTTGGTGACTACAGCATCTTTTTACTATAAATTATTAGAACACTTACAACTATACACCTTTACAATTATTTACATTTTGAAAGTTATCATAATGCATTGCAGTTTCAACGACATCAAAGCTCAGTAATTTGTATATAATATAATCTAAAAATCAAAAAGGAATTGAAAATTGCAATTTTCTTATAGAAATTCATTTTGTCTTTAAATATTCAATATTCAGCCTATAAATCTACACAGTTGTGCATGACGTCGATTTGTTTTTGTGAAATTTTGAAATTTAAGAGATAGAACACTGATCTTTTATACAGGGTTAAACATGAATCCTTTTTATATATGAAATTTAATCTTAGTGGAAGAATGCTGTAGCAGGTTTATTTTCCAGTCAAAATCGCGATATTGTTGTTGGAGAGTACAAAGACCATTGTTTCATCTTCTGATATATAAAATTCGATTTTAAATATGATGCTTTGGTTAACATGTGATACAATAATTATTCATAAGAATGATCTTTTCTCTTTCTCCAGTACATATATATACAACATATATTTTCTGTTTTTAGCAAGGTAATTTTCCTACACGAAACATTGTGGTTTTAGTAAATTTAAATTGTTTAATTAATTCGTAGCGAGCGAACTATACTATATGACATACGGAAACGTTCAATTTCCTTTATATATCACGTTATATTGGAAAACAGACGTTTTTCTAAAACTGCAATATAGTTTTATATGCTGGTGACGAAATAAAACTAAACTGTTTTGCGCAAAAAAATAAATAAATAAAGAATAAAAAAAAAAAAAATAGAAATACTCGATGTCAATATCAAGTCGGAAAATCACCAAGTTTTACGAGAGTCCGTGGTCATTTTTATAAGACGGATTCGAGGCCAGACATTGCAGTTACATGGTAAGAGGGCATACGTATGTCTCAGTGTGTCGCAGCACACATGACATATATGTGACAGTCAGGACGGCACTCTTATCACAGAGCGGACATATATATTGATGCCTGTATGCGACATCTTTAAACAGCATGTGGCTGCCTGGAAAAGAGACCACATGCTTATTGCATCTATTTCTACACTGTATATAAACAAATTTTCCAATTCCCTAATGCATTACAAATTTGTATTACAGCTTTGTATGTATTACTGCTTTGCTAAAAGGATTTACTATTAGTATATCGAAGTGTTTTTCTCCCTGTTCTACATGCTTTGTTGGCGTGTATAAGACTTAGACTGTGTTTATGTGATATTATTTATAATGGACATACAAGAAAAGAAGAAAAATATGGCAGCTCAAAAGTAAGTAATATCTATACTAAATTTTCCGATGTCACACGGACAGTAGTACTTTATTATACCTCTCTTTTGTCTACAATGATAAAATCCCATTACCCGAGAAAGAGATATTTTGACTGTCAAAAACATTTTCAACCTTTTCGACACGTGACCAAGCGAAAGTGACTGTCAGGTCATATGACCGCGCTGATATTTTAAATGTCATATAAGGGCAATTAACTGCTTCAACTTTTAGCAAAATGATTGCCCCCTTGTACGCATATAGTAGTGCCGTCACTATTCAATTTGTACACAGTGATTACAGCGCTAAAGATGAAAGTTATATCAAAAGAATCAAAACTATTTTTATTTAAACAATTTTATATACAAAATTTTGTTCGGTATAATAAAAAATGAATATTATATGGCAGCGTGTATGACATTGATATTGACAACCCTCGAAACAGAATGTCACCACTCGACTTTCGCCTCGGATGACATTCTGCCCTCGGGTCGACACTTTCAATGTCACACACGCTGCCATATGAAATATATATCTCATAGTGTATATATTTAAAAAAATTGTCAACTCTATATGAATGTGTTCAAACAGAGCACATGGAATGTACTTGAGTATCCACAGCATATTCTTATTATTCCGATACACATTTTATATAGTTGTTTCAGTAAATGACATCCATATTTTGGCTAAAAGTGACATTTCTTTAAAATTGTAGCTTCGTCGTATTATGGACTGTAGAATATGAGTATTTTGTTTCTAAACCACGTAACTTAAAAATGCCAAATCAATGGAAATAAAGATACCCGCGTCGGGGATCGACCAATACCGCCAAGGTGTATTGTAATTTAAGATAGATATCTATGATTAAGGCAGTTTATCTAGAATTAAACCGTTAAGAAATAATATATCTCAAGCATTGTCATTGAATAAAGTCATTGTTTTGAGTTTTAGAAGGGAATTGTATTAATTCCATGAAATTCTGGAAAAATATACACAAAAAAATGAAAAAGCAGTCTGAAAGTTCGGAATCACTATTATTAAATGATTTACATATGCATTTTAAAACGTTATTTGGAGAAACGCTAACAGGTAAATATGAAAGAGATATTTTTGCAGAAAATCAAGATGATGAATTAGACACTTTTTTCTCTGAAAATGAATAACGTGCCGCCATCTTCTCTCATAATAATAATAAATCGCCAGGTAGTGACAATATTACAAGTGAAATGTTAAAAACATCATTAAATATTATCTCTCCTTGTTTGCTTAAACTATATAACATATTATTCGATACGGGAGACTTTGTCACTATCATGGGGAGCGGGAATTATTGCACCAGTTTTCAAAAAGGGTAATATCCATGTAGCAAAAAAATATATTATAGAGGGATTACACTAATTAATACAATGGCAAAGGTATATTCACAATTACTGCTAAATGGACTAACTTTATGGTAAAAAAAATAAGATAATATTTCTGATAATCAGTTCGGATTTCAAAAGGGGAAATCAATTAGTGACTGCATTTTCATATTACACCCGATAATCTTAAAAGTGCTTAATCCGGAGCATAAACTTTATTGCATTTTCATTCATTACCGACAGTGTTTTGATAGAATCGATAGGTCATTTCTTTGGCAAAAACTTATCTCAGCAAACGTTAGCTTTAAATTAGTCCGCGCAATTAAGTCCATGTAAAGTAGGGTTATTATAACTGTAGATTGATCTGGGATGCACGAGAGCCGAATCTAGCTACTGTTATAATGACCCTTTTATTATATACCTTTACCATTTTGATTCTTGTTTTGTTCTTGAACGAAGTCTTCAATGTTTATCGATATTAAATGGAACTTAGTGAAGTTTTTATGTGCGCCATTTATAGAAATGTGTCGGGTCATGCATATTTATGAAAATAGTCCGGCAGCATACAATACGGAAGGTACAATACGGAATTTAAAAGGTAAAATACGGAATTTTTGTCTGTCTGTTCATATTTAATTGTGACATACAAGTCGGTCTTTTACAGAATTTATATAGGTATATAATAAAGGTAAATATTCAGAAGTTTTCAATTGTGATATCGGCTTGAAACAGTGTGGCCCGAGTTCGCCGTTACTCTATATGCTGTTCGTGAACGACATAATATAGAATATTAATTCAGACCTAGATCACATTTTTACAATAGGCGAAATGAAACTTTTTCTTCTTCTTTATGCAGACGATCAAGTCGAGAGTTTAAAATTGATATACCATTTGTGGCTATTAAAAAGAATCTATGATAGCCTACTTACATGCAGACGTGGTATAGTGATATAAATAATTCAAGACGTCTTCAGTCCTATGCATTTTTTAAGTATGATTTCGTATTAAAAAAATATTTAAAAGTTATTTCGGAACCAAAATACAGAATATATAGCTTTAGCCAGATTTAGAACGTCTTCGCATAATCTGTCCATAGAAACTGGTAGATATGAAGATATAGATAGGGAGACAACGCTCTGAAGATTTTGTAATATAAACCAAATTGAAAACGAGTATCACTTTTTTGTTAGTTTGCCCTTAGGCGTAAAAAAAATGTTTGTTTCCTGTATCCCGATCTACCCTAAATTTTTGGCCCGACCCTAAATGTTTTTATGGCCTTGGAGAATATTTTTTTCAACTTTTTAACAAACAGTTGCAAAACAGCACTTCTTATGCTTTAAACATGGTCACTGATGTTAGCAATCAACTTCCTGATGCTCTAAAGGCATAACCCCCTTATTTGAATTAATTTTTTGACACAAAAATAATTTCCGAAAAGTCTCCCTTAATAAAAAAAAAATCTTTAGGCCTTATTTACGGTGGCATAGAGGGGACATAGGAAATATTTTATTTATCACGTGCGCACGTGAAAAATAAAATATTTCCTATGTAAACATGATAGCTTTCACGTGCGAACGTGATAAATAAAATATTTCCTATGCGAACGAGCTAGCTATCACGTGCGAACGTGTTAGCTACCACGTGAGAACGTGATAGCTACCACGTGGGAACGTGATAGCTAACACGTGCGAACGTGATATTTATCACGTGCGCACGTGTAATTAACACGTTCGCACGTGGAAGCTAACACACGCGCACGTGATAAATAAAATATTTCCTATGTCCCTTCTATGCCACCGTACTTCTTACCGGGATTTAAAAAGAAATTTTCTAAACCATATTTTTGCCATTGGCCAACTATAAAAAAGCTTGAAAGTATCATATCTACTACCTCAAATAAAACAATATATAATATTGCGAAATTTATCTACTTTGCAAACTGATAGAGCACGGAAGATAATAAAAGTTGTAAAATCTCCAAAGTACTCATGAATAAAAATGTACCTAAGTTCTCCTTTATGGAAGGGGATATCCGCCGTTTCACACATTTTATTAGTTAATATTTCAATATGCCAATTCATTTCCCATATTTTCATTTCGCATGTTGGTTTTTATAAGTGCATTATCCCTATTTGTATGTACATTAACATTATATCATTTTAATAATGACACTAGTCAGTGTTTTTTTAATGAAATATTAAAATGTT
This sequence comes from Mercenaria mercenaria, assembly GCF_021730395.1. NCBI lineage: Eukaryota > Metazoa > Mollusca > Bivalvia > Venerida > Veneridae > Mercenaria > Mercenaria mercenaria. Next base: position 20,827 of record NW_026460083.1, on the reverse strand, counting down.
TCAGTTATAAATTAATCAAAAAACTTCTTCAAATGCAAATATTTTGATTTTAATTGAATTGAATGTTTTGCAATTGCAAAATTCAATTCCTTGTTACATTTTTGTTGTTTTCAAAACAGGAATGCAATATTTATATAATATTAACATTATTTTTATTATTATTATGTTATGATTATCGACGAAAATCAGGATTGATCCCTCTACGGTTACATGCGATATACCGAATGAGATATATAATATCGAATTAAGAAATGTGTCCGGCACGTGAACAGAGCGTCTGATGTCAGATTTTTTGGTAGAATACACTTTTTATTGTGACTAATAAGCGTCTACATAACTTGTCCGAACCGCAACGTCTTGCACATCAGTACAAATATGGGCAGTGTTGTTTTTATTCCAAAATCTACCTTTAAAACGCTGTCACTAGACGGTTCTTTTCAATTCTGACGGTGTGCGCTGAAGTCGGATCGGTTCTTGATTGAGACAGCGCCTTATTTCATATTATTATTCTTTTCGATCAAAGCTAGAATTAATGCATGCAGGCAAAAACCATAGATCTATTTATGTTTAGAAAAAATATGGCTAAACATTTCATGACACTCAGATAAAAGGTTCCAGCGTTTTTATCACTATGCGTATTTTTTCAAATTTGAATAACGACAATATTAATGCTGGTTATAGCCGCTAAATAGCTGTCATTTTCAACTTGCGCTGGAAAGAACTGGGTGATAGGAATGAACCGATGTATGACATATGATAGATAGGTGCTGTTTCAAAATATTTAGAACCTGAGTCCCCTGGCTGACAAAACAGGCATTCCAACAATGTTTACTTCCATCTTTTTAAATAATCATTTTTCGACCATGGTTAACAAATACATTCATCAAAATTCTTTACCGGCCAGTTTATGTTGTATTGCTGTTTTACAAATAATGCATGTATTCGCACGAAATTTCACATACCGTTGAATAGGGTACTGCAGCGATTTATTTATTTATTTTTTTGCCGAATCAGGGCCAAATTAACATTGTTAAGCGTTTTGACCAATATAGTATATTTTGCAAGTGCAGTGCATGTGCACCAATATGGACGTGTTCAATTTCTTGTAACTACATTATTAACAAAATAGTTGTACAATATAAACTGATCGTTTAGGAAGTTGGTTGAGTGTATAAGCAAGTCATATTCTAACATAGTTTCAGTTACAACTGACCCTTATCTTGTCAAATTCACCGAGTCAAATTACTCCCATCCATCAGGTCGGACCGAATGACACACTGGTTGGAGCGTTCGCTCGTCAATCAAGCAATAGTAAGTTTGGAAACAGTTGTATGTTACTGTAGGAAGACAACTTTCACACTTCAGTCTGGACAGTCGAAACAGGCTTGAACCAAATACGAACTATCATTTTGTAATGCAACAAGCTGCAAATAAATCCTACAAAATTGGTTTTGTGCTTTAAATCCTAGTTTTTATAGCACCGTAGCATGAAAATATTTCAAAATAATCCTGGTAGTCAAAGAATTTTATTTAAAAAACATTTCAGGATTTTAGTCAGAAAATTATAATGTCTATGGGGAGAGAACGAGCAGTAAAATGTTTAATAAAAAGTATATTAGCTCGACTATTCATAGAATAGTAGAGCTAATGGACTTGACCGTGCGTCGGCGTCAGCGTCGACGTCCCGATTTGGTTAAGTTTTTGTATGTAAGCTAGTATCTCAGTAACCACTAAGGGAATAGATTGAAACTTCACACACTTACTAATTGTGATAAAATGACTTGCATTGCACAGGTTCCATAACTCTATTTTGCTTTTTTTACAAAATAATTCCCCTTCTTCGACTTAGAAATTTTTGGTTAAGGTTTTGTATGTAATCTGGTATCTCAGTGTCCATTAATGGGAATAGATTGAAACTTCATACAATTGTTCACTGTCATAATTTGACATGCACTGTGCAGGTCCCATAACTCTAGTTTGCATCTTTTCAAAAGTATGCCCCTCTTTCGACTTGGCAGTTTTTGGTTAAGTTTTTGTTAGTAAGCTGGTATCTCAGTATCCACTAATGAGAATGGATTGAAACTTCACACACTTGTTCACTGTTATGATCTGACATGCAACGTGCAGGGCCCATAACACTACTTTGCATTTTTTCAAAATTATGCCCCCTTTTTGATTTAGCAGTTTTTGGTTAAGCTTTTGTATGTAAGCTGGTATCTCAATATCCACTAATGAAAATGGATTAAAACTTCACATACTTGTTCACTGTCATGATCTGACATGCACTGTGCAGGGCCCATAACTCTACATTGCATTTTTTTTCAAAATAATGCCCCTTTTTCGAGTTAGCAGTTTTTGGTTAAGCTTTTGTATGTAAGCTGGTATCTCAGTATCCACTAATGGGAATGGATTGAAACTTAACATACTTGTCTACTGTCATGAGCTGATAAGCACTGTGCAGGTTCCATAACACTGTTTTGCAATTTTACAAAATTATGCCCTTTTTCGACCTCTGTATTCATTCAATCGACAAGGCTGTTGAATAGTCCAGCGTTGCTGTCCTCCGACAGCTCTTGTTCTACAATGCTCTTTTTTGTGTGTAGCGTAAATACAGATATGCAAATAATATATATATATTTTTTTTTTTTTGCTCATTTTACAGTAAAATAAATTTATATGTTAATTTTAGTGTTTTTTTTTCTAACTCATGGACCAGATTTACACACTACATAGTCATTTCGCTCAAAATCAGTAATTTCGTAGACAGATCTTGGAATGCTTTTTGCATAACATAAACATTCCTTCAGCGAGTATACGAAATACTGTCAGGCCTAAGCTCTGGAATGAACTGCCTTTCAATTTAAGTTAAAGTGAGTCAGTGAACATATTCAAGAGTCATTTGAAAACTTATTTCTTCAGAGATTACTTAACATTATTTTAAAAGTGTAGTCATAGTAAAGCAATGAATTTCTGTAAATAATGCACTATAATAGTATTTTGTGCATTTTAGCTTTGACGAGTGATTAATTGAGACTTTCATATGTGTAAATGTAATAATCAATTGTTGCTTTATTATGGTACTGCACAACGCCACTGAATATGTTTTTATATGTAGAAGTAGGCATTTAAGCAAATAAAAAATGTTTCAAGTTTCAATACAGATATACATATTTGAAAATTACAACGTCGTATCAGCTTTAACGGGCCTGGTATATTAAATTGAAAACAAACCTTTTTTAATTAAATGGACACCCCGTTACTACATTGATCAACGGTCACAATTATTTATGGCTAGACTATTACATGATTTTTCGACTTCATTTGCGTAAAAAGTGTGCATTGACTTCTTCTGTGGAATTCACTCAGCAATACGAGAGAGTTATGGCCCTTGAATTAGTGAAAATATGCATAAGGATATAAAATAATATTTAATATAGAGTCATGAACAGTTATAAGAATGTTGTTCCGAATGTGAAGTTTCGCACCTGTTATCTTATTTGGAATTAACACTCCCAACCCAAACACTCCCCCCCCCCCCCCCCCCCCCCCCACACACACACAAAGTTAAAGAATCCAGTTAAGGCACCAGTCAATTTGACTGCGAAGGTAATATTTACTTCAGCCTCTTAAAGTGTCACGTTTCTTAAATGAAGATATAAATGAAACTGTAACGCTTATAAACATTTTGTCTATAACATGATATAATATTTTGTGTACTTTTTACAAAAGTAAAAAAGGTAAAAAAGAACTGTTGCGGAAAACGATAATAAACCAAAAACATATTACGGGCTAGAATATTCGATTGGTAATATATTGCTTAACTTAAAACTGGATAAAAATCATGATGAGTGTCAAATGTTCAGTATTGTACAGTTTATGGAGTCACGAAAGGTTTTTAAGTAAAATAACATGTTAAGCCCTGAAACCTCAGGCATGCATAAAAAGTGTAGAGTAGCTAGCTCATGACACCAACTAACGTGATACAGCCAGCTATAGTACATGCAGTTCTTATATATATCTTTATGACGTTATGTAACATTATCTTTTCAGAGACTCTAAGTCATGTCCAAACTGTCGCAAGACAGTCCCTCGGCTACTTGAACATCTCAGAGCATGTGCAGCTGACCGGTCACCCGAAGAGCATGATTTCATGAATATAAAGGAGACAAAAAGAATTAAAGTTGTTGGAATGCAGTCAGCTGACATTGATAACCTTAAAGAAGAATATCCAAACAGCTACCGGGATGTAGCCACGTGCTTATTACGAATGCAGATCCCTGTGTATGCGAAATCAAATCAAATGAACGGAATGCGAGCGAAGAACCCCGTTGTGAATCATTTAACACTTGATGATATCCAAAAAATGCGCAGAACACCTAGAAGAAAATCAGCCGAAACAAAGCGCCAGGATGTTAATTTACAAAATGTGGAATCGGAAAACGTCGTTGATTCATTGTCTCCAGCTAAAGATAAAGTGCCGATTAGTCCCGAACTCCAAACGTTATCAACTGAAGGTATGGGGCTTTCTGCTGACAAATCAAATCGAAAGAAAATTGAAAGTACAACTAGACGCAAACGCAAGAACAGTCGGTTGGACGTTTCGGATGACAGTGTTCATACCCCACAAAGGAAACGTGTACAACTTATATTTTCTGATGGTGAAGATACGGAAACTGTTGATCAGCATTCAGAAGACGAAGGCAGAACAAATAATGACACAACAAGACACACAAGCACGAATACCCTGGATGTCTCAGATGACAATATTCGAACTCCACAACGAAAACGAGTACGAGCTATATTCCCAGATAACGAAAATACGGAAACTTTTGACCAACTTGACACACAACTGGACACACCGAAAGATAAGCAATCATGAAAGGAAGGTACGGAGGAAGAAGATAACGATACTATCAGACGCACAGACACCAGTGAAAAAAGGAGCAACAAGGGTAAACGACTCCAGGATATTACCTCGGCATACAAGGAACTTCACATGTATCTTGATACTACCGAACTCGAAAATTACAGAGAGAACAATAGGTACGCAGTTTTGATTGCAAACTATCAAGAGGCAAAAAAATTAGAACGGAAACACCACGAGGGCTCAAAAAATCCTGTGAAGGCATATATGTCTATAGTATTGAAGATCATGAAATATCTTTCGCCAGAAAACAAGATCGAACATTTCAGATGGAGGCATATATGTGATGTACATATGATCGAGAAGCTTTATCTTGATCTTCAGCGTAAAGTACAACTGGGACGTAAATCAATTGCAAACTGGTTCAAGTCCATTTTGGCCATACTGGAAACAGCTTCATGTGACGTCAGTTTTAAGTTGAACGACCCTGAACATGCTGCGCATTTGGACATAGTGAAACAAAAGACGAAATCTCTGCAAAAGAAAAACAACAATGCTATCACACAAGAGAATGCAGAACAAAAAGCACTAGAAGTATACACCGGTATCGGACAGTACGAAGAACAGTTTGTACAACTTTTCAAGACATTTGAACGTGTACATGCAGTTGTAAGTCCCTTGATAAAGAAATCAGAACAAGGACGAGTCAATATGACTACTGGTGATCTGTGTATAATAAATGCATATTTCAGCCTTTACAGCATGTTGATTGGTAACAGGCCAGGTGTAATCCAGCACATGGAAAAAAACGTTTTTGATATGGCAGACCAAGATAAACAGACACGGGAAGACGGTTCATTATATTACTTTTTGGTTACAGCAAGTCATAAAACTTCAACAACGCATGTAGCTTATATTTACATGGAAGAGGAGTACTGGTCACTGATGAGGATTTACAGAAACAATATTCGTGTCGAAACAAGTTACAAGAATCACGATGAGTTTCTTTTTCTCAACAGTGAGGGGAAGCAGTTACGATGCCCAAGCACGGATATTTCGCGTCTTCTTGCCAAGTACGGATCTTTTCAGATTTCGAGTAATGAATATCGTCACTGTTTAGAAACATTGGCTTCAAGATACATGACAACGGGCCAGCAAAGTACAATCCATAAAATGCTGACGCATTCTGCAGCAACTGCTGCAAAACATTATGTTCACGGGCAGAATCGTTCAGTTCCACACCGTGCTGGAATACCATTGCTGCAACAGATGCTACAAAAGTGTTCAGAGAACCAGAACATGGATGTGAGACCATTCCTTGGCCGTTCTGAAGACCTTCTTAACGATTTATCACCATCACAATTGAAAGCCATTGAGTCACAAGAGGTTTATGAGGAAATTCACCAAACTATCACTACAGTTCCGAAACCGACTGAGAAATTAGAAGTAGAATCAGCAATCGACCAAGAGAATCACCAAGAAAAAGCTACAACCCCTAACGAAAGTGCAACATCAACAAAATCTAAAACAGGATCGCAAGGTGAGACTGAGCGAATGAAAATTCTGCTAGACAATATGGATGAAATAACAGCACAAAGCACACTGCCACTGGCTAGTGAATATAGAGAAGCTGTAAAGAGTCACCCAGAGCTTACACTTGGTACTGACCGGGCATCTATAAAACGTTTCAACGATTTGTGCCGTCACGTTCAGCAGAAGCTGAGGACTGATGCTGTTGTGGAACATTTCAGAAGAGCCTCATTTAAAGAAGATAGTGAAATACAGGAGTCAGTTCAAAGGTTTCTTTACTCAAAAGACTGGTTTACGGCGAAACTCAACATGAAATGCGTATCTAAAGTTAAAGAAGCAATGAACAAGAAGAAACTAGCTGCTCGGAACGAAGTTCATAACCATCGGCTCATTATGAAAGAAGGAATCGATGAACAAATCGACAGACAATGTTGGCCTCTCCTCAAAGTATTGAAGGCAGGAACAAAGGGTTTAGGAATTATCGCTGCGCAACACATTCAGGCAAATACATTGCTCTGCGATTATCATGGAGAACTCGTAAATGAAGAAGAAAGGTGGAACCGCTATGATATAGAATACAGCAACAATCCGAAAAACGTGTACATGTACCATTTCCAGTACGGCCCTCGAAAAATGTGGATTGACGCTGTAAATCAATGCGAGTGTCATCCGGGGACTGTCTTCAAGGGTCGGCTGATGAACCATGAGAAAACAAACCCAAACATGTACCCAAAGGTTCAAGTCGTTGGTGGAAGGCCACATATTCTCATGTATGCAAAGTGTGAAATTTCAAAAGGAGCGGAGTTGCAGTTTGATTATGGCTCTGAGAAAGATAAGTATTCATGTCCTTTGAAATGGTCGAAGTAAACTTTTCATATGACGTATTTCGAATGTAAATCAACAACTGAACGATTAATAGTATCTTTCATGGCAAAAAAAAATGTGTTACACAGTGCACTATCTTTGTACCGATGTGTAGATAGTAAAATATTGGTTGCTAGATGTGTCTTGAAAAACAAAATAGATTAATAATGCACTCTAAAACATATTCAACTAGTAAAACATATTTTAGGCTTCAAAAGTTTCTAAAAAAAAAAAAAAAGAAATGAAAAGAATTGACTTTTAAAACATGATTCTGATGATGTACAAACTACTGTGTATATAAGTTAGAATACATTTTCTAGCTATTCTTAATAGGGCGCTCTAATACTTACTGTTTCTTAAGTTTGTAACAATTCAATTCTGTTGTCTTTTTTTTTTGCTATGATATGTGTGTACGTTTTGAACTAACGTTTTATTATGCTTTCAAGAAAGCAATTTGAAGATATGAAAAACGTACTCACTTACCTTAATATAGATACAGAAATAAATTTATAGGTTAGCTATGTATCACGAGTTCTGTAGCGGAAATATTGCGTGAAAAAAAAACCCGATAAAAATCAAATAATTTCTTATTACATACCCATCTACACTATATAATTATTAGCTTGTTCTCCTGAATGAACATTTTAACGCAGCAGCATGCATGAAAACAATGACATTTAAACGTCAAATCGGAAAAATATTGACATTTGAGGTTCAGTTGAAACTTAATGGAGTTTAAAATGAATATATGCACTATTGTCATCTTTTGAAGTTTCCGGGGCTTGCGCTTTAACTTCCCGAGGCTTGCGGTTTAACTTCCCGAGGCTGGCGGTTTGAGTTCCTGAGGCGTACAGTTTAAACGCCCGAGGCTCGGGGAACTTTAATATATGTGGAAAGCATTATCTTTTTCAAAAGTGATGTAATAAAATATTAAGTTCTAAATAATTATACATATAGATATTCATACATTTATTAACAGTGGGTTTTCTAATGCGTAAGAATGCAAAATAACAATGCATAATCTGTGCTCCATATTGTTATGTAATCACTGTGTTCAAAAGAAAGCAATGCTAATAAGCATAACCAGAGCCGCAATAAAAAATACAAATTTGAAAAAAGAGAATTTTTGTAAGAGTTTAGAACAGGTATAAACGTAGGTAACATACAACAATTTTAATACAGATGTATTACAGTAATTATGCTGTTTAAAATACTAATAATTATACCCTTTAAATACTTGTCCCTATAAAATAAAGTCTACATTATTATTATTATTATTATTACATTTGAATTCAAATTCCGAGTCTTGAAAACACTCGCTGGACCATTCTTCCAATCTGTTCAACATACTGTCCCTGCATAACTATTGGAAGAACCCTTGAAAACGTGCTGCATGTTAACTTAACTTTAGTTACAGTTCCATTCTTAAAAACCGTTGCTGGGAAGGGTTTAAGCGAAGATGATCTACATGGCCGGAAATGATGTATAGCCGCTTCATTTGGATCCAGATATATCCTAAAAAAAAAAACTCAGTAATATTTATCTCAAACCTAAAAGAAACAAAAGTTTGGATCACAAGCCCCCACCTCGAAACCTCACTTGGAGTATAGAATTTATTCATGTGAGGAAGCCATACAGTTGGCTAATAGAGGTACCAACTCGTACCTGAGATAATGCCAGAGGGCCACCTGGGGGTTTTCATCCATCGTCGAAAGTTGGGAAGTCGCCATATGACCTATAATTGTGTCGGTGCGACGTTAAATCCATTCAACCCCAACTCCTTCTCACAAAAAGAGCACAAATCCCGTTGCACCATCGGACAAATATTTCTGGTATCTTTTTTATATATGCATGACTCGGATATTTAAGCCTATTTAAGTACCTTTTTAACATTGAATTCCAAGCAGTATGTGCTATGTTACACATTTTTGTACACTAAGATAATGATTAAAATATATAGCAATAGAACTCCAGAAAAGGTAGACAAATTAAATATTCATGTATAGAAGTATGTATTTGCTATGTTACACATTTTTGTACACTGAGATAATGATTAAAATATATAGCAATAGAACTCCACAAAAGGTAGACTGGCGAGATATATGTTTCCAGTTGTGAGGGAAAATACACTTCCATGAACTAATTTCTAATATCACCACAGTTACTGTAGATCTAATGTTATTAAAGAAACCCTGGGGTTATTCTTACATGTATTAACACAGTTCGACTCAAAATTTGACTAGCTTGTTCTGCTTGTTCAGTGATTCTATTCTTACTTTACGTTTTTAATCAACAAAAAATATAACCTTTTAATCAAATAAACAATAGAACTTAAAAACGTCTGCGATTAAGTAACCATGGCGTCGTTTGTTATTTTAAGAAATTACACGAGAGATCAAAGTTTCCATATAATTATAAGAACCAGAAAAAATGCCTTTGTTGTAAAGTCTACGAACTCGAACTTATTGCCTTACTGAAAAGTTATACCGGAACGAGCATTTGCTGGTGTGACATACATAATACTTAGAAAAGAATATCGGTGCCATATACCAGTCAGACATTTTATGCTTAAATGAAATACGTAGACCAATGACATTTTATTTGCATGAAAGATGAATCCGGTACTGTATACATAGCTGAACAATATGCGTGAGTGGTTATACAGAAAACTATTGATTCTTCCTTAAACCTTTCTACTTGATTTATTTTGATATTCCGTAAAAGATTCATTAATGTTGATAATAGATCAAACATAAATTTCACATGAACATACTGCAGGTCGAGTGTCAAAATTATGAGATCAGAATAATTTGGAACAAATGTTTTGAAACAATTTTCTAAAATGAACCGTTAGCTGATCACAGAAATTTCTGTTTCTATGATCATTCAAGCATTTGCGAATTTTATACACACAGAAACATATAAAATTTATAACTTTATCAGGCATGATAGTGCTTTTTTTTCCTTTTTGAAATCTAAAATCTAAATGTATGTAAATTTAAATTAAATTGCATACTTCTTGTGCACATCTGTAAACCGTTGTGTTAATATGACAGACGTAGATACTGTTACCATATGCATATCAGTGCCATACTCATTTCACTGCTCCGGACCCTGTTCTAAAATTTCAGAGCAGTCTTCTATAATAAAATTGTACCATGTTTTGCTCTGGTACCAAGCCCCACTGTTCATATGTTGTGGACTGCAACCAAGACATTATTTTCCATTGTCGCAATTTATTTATGATGTGACTGTTCAGTCTGTACCAATTCTGAGAAGTCAGCAGACGTTCCGAAAATTTCAGAACATTACTCATATTTCACTCAATTGACTTGGAGTACATGAAGAATGTTCGGAGTAGTGAAAGGAATACGCAATCGGATGGAAGCTTACCTGGTAAATCCTTGGGCAGGTTTCACAGTATGTATTGTTCCTTCTCCAGATTTCATTCTAGATGTCATATACATATTTTTAGGCTTATCTATTAATGGTTCAGTCGAGACCTCATATTGTCCTATGAACAACGGATGTGTTGCATTGGTTGGCTTCCAGGAGGTCATATGCATATATGTATAAAAGGTTACCACACCAACAGGATTCTTTCTGAAGATTTCTGTCTTCATAAATGATATGAAAACAACACTCTGGTCATACACTTCTATTTAAAAAGTACAAGTGGAAAATTACCATGACCCAAAATCTTACAATGACATCCTCATAAAAAGTTTATATTTATCTCGTGTCAGAGGTGTGTTTTTAATACTACTAAATGTTCAAACCAGATCTGAATTACGGAAGTGAAATGTAATACAGTGTAAAGATTACCCTGATTGTAGTCTTTATTATAGCTACACGCTCTTGCAAATTCATTAGTTGAAAAATGTAAAACTCACCAAGATATTTTTAGTTGCGTTTTCCTTTATAACCTTTGGTAAAATGAATTCATCACTGTCAATATCGGCTGAAAACTCGTAATATTTGTGCCGTTCTCTGCAATCCCACAGTCCAATTTGTTCATCGTTGAAAAGCACGTATCGAGGATGGCGGTCGTGCCTTTTGATTTTATCTGAAGCATTTTCAAAAGTATGTAGATCTTATTTACACACACATCCAAAGAAAATTCTTAGAAACTATGACAAAGGAAGGAGACCCAAAGGCAGATAGTCTTGTCAATTCAAACCAATTATTAGATGATTGTAGTTTACGATAATACGTCTCTGAAACTCAAAAAAACAAGAGCTACTCTCGAAGTTTTAGATCAAAGGAGAAGGAAGTAAAATTTAAAGAAAGATGTGCGTGCGTTTGTGCGTGCATGTCTGTCTGAGGAGGATTAGGGCGTAATGCGGCAGTGGTGACACAAGAAACTAAAAGTGACATTTTTGCGGGGCGGGGAGATAAAATGTGAGGGTGGGGTAGTAATGTGGATAATAGCTCTTGGGAAATCGTTTCGTCACCATCTATTTTAATTCAATACCATTAAAAGGTTTTGTCTTGTGGTGCTCTGGATACAAAACATTAAGGAAAGATGTGCCATTTAGTTCAATCTGTGACCTTGACCTTTCGACCCAATTCATGCGCTATCGCCACCAATCTATATGCAAAGTCTGAAGTAAATATCTTGAACAATTATTAAGTTTTGCTCCGGATACTAAATATGACGGACAGACAAACGACGAGCCATCACATAATATGTCCCGTTTTTTCGTAAAATGATATCAGTTTACATGATGTGAATATGAAAAAAATCTATTTGATAAAAAATCCTGATGGAATCTTACCTTTAAAAGGAGCATCAATATGCAACACTTCTGCAAGTCCTTTCTTTTGGTAGAATTGTAAAACCTTTTTCGTTGCTGAATTAATAGTACTTTCGTAATGAATCGTAAATTTATCTACTCCAACAAAGCGATGAATTTCAAACCACTCTACTAGGCGTCTTGCATTAGGACCAGGTCCATAGAAGTACTTGTTACACACAGCCCATTTATTTTTCTTTAAAACTGGATCAAGGACTGTTGGTGTTATATAATATAGTTTATCCGTTGGACAGCCCATGTTCCATTTCGTTAATGATACTCCAATTAGTTTTGAAAACTCCCCAACTAGTGGGCACTCAATGCGTCTGGTCCTTAACAAACCCCTGTTGTAGCAACATTGTTTGCTTTTGGTCGATTTAGATGTCATCACATGATTTTTGCCTTGTAAGATGCAACATTTAAAAGTTTTTTTGACTACGCTTTCAGTTTGCCAGGCTAAAACAATTATTTGTCTGCGTACAAGGGGATGGTTTTTATCTGATTCATTTAATTTTGCACTATATTCTTCATCGATAAACGCCGAGTATAATCTAACACTTTGATCATACATTTGATTGTCAGTTGTTTCTTCTTGCCGTCTTCCACTGACAGAAGAGTTTCCCGAACCTAACTGAAAATAGATACAAAGATATTCAAATAAATAAGACTGTTTAAAATCCGCGCCTATTTGCAAAAATATTGTCATTTATGTTAGTAAGTTAGTAGAACGTTTGCAATTATTAGTTACTACTACGTGTGTTAGAAGATTCTCTTTATGTCGATAGTAATTTTATTTACTTCATCATAAGTGATCAACACGTTATGCCAACACACTATAAAGTGCTGTATGAATCAGAAGTATGCAGTTCTGAAAGATCTACACCTTTCTTTAAGATCTACACCTCTTCATTATTGATGAAACTGTACATACAGAAACAAACTAGAACTGTCACAGGAGTGACTCATACCCCCACCATACGGTCTTGTCACAGAAGAATGGCAACCATAAGAAATCTTAAAAATACTTAGTCTTTGGAGTACTTCATCCTGGGCTTCCACATGTAAGTAATACTAGTATAATACTAGTATTGTAATACTAGTAAATATATTAAATCTCTAATATTAGAGATACACTAAAAGTGAATACAAAAAAGTGTATTACCGACCCATGTTACCACAGAAAAATGTATTTACTTTTTACATAGGACTTATAATAAAAAAGTTAGAAAAATACCTAAAATATTGAAAATCTAAAAATAGGATTTCTAAAAATAGACTTATTCCTGGAATTTAAGGGGAAGAAACTCCATACAAAAGTTAAAAAAAGGTTACTTCCCTTTGGCTCTAAGCCAATCAGAATGAGATGTAGTGAAAATACATCAAAATTAACCTTAAATTCTAGGTAAAAGGGGACACAATTCAAGAAAAATTAGTGTCAGAGTTATGCACCTTGTGTCACATGATGTGGGTGATGAGGTGGAACATCTTTTTTAAGTCTGAATCAAATCCATTCAGTAGTAACTGAGATATAGTGAAAATACATAAAAATTAACCTTAAATTCTAAGTAAAAAGGGGCATAATTCATGAAAAATTGGTGTCAGAGTTATGCACCTTGTGTCACATGATGTGGGTGATGAGGTGGAACATCTATTTTAAGTTTGAATCAAATCCATTTTGTAATAACTGAGATATAGTGAAAATACATCAAAATCAACCTTAAATTTAAAGTAAAAGGGGACATATTCATAAAAAATTATGTCAGAGTTAAGCACCTTATGTCACATGATGTAGGTGATGAGGTGGAACAACTATTTTAAGTTTGAATCAAATCCATTTAGTAATAACTGAGATATAGTGAAAATACAACAAAATTAACCTTAAATTCTAAGTAAAAGGGGACATAATTCATGAAAACTTGGTGTCAGAGTTATGCACCTTGTGTCACATGATGTGGGCACATGATGTGGGTGATGAGGTGGAACATCTATTTTAAGTTTGAATCAAATCCATTCAGTAGTAACTGAGATATAGTGAAAATATATCAAAATCAACCTTAAATTCTAAGTAAAAAGGGGCATAATTCATAAAAAAAATTGGTGTCAGAGTTATGCACCTTGTGTCACATGATGTGGGTGATGAGGTGGAACATCTATTTTAAGTTTGAATCAAATCCATTTAGTAATAACTGAGATATAGTGAAAATACAGCAAAATTAACCCTAAATTCTAAGTAAAAGGGGACATAATTCATGAAAACTTGGTGTCAAGAGTTATGCACCTTGTGTCACATGATGTGGGTGATAAGGTGGAACATGTATTTTAAGTTTGAATCAAATCCATTTGGTAATAACTGAGATAATAGATTTCGGGACACGACGGGACGGGACGGGACGCGACGGAACGCGACAAAACTGACTCCTATATACCCCCCTCAAACATGTTTGGTGGGGGTATAATGAAGGGAGTGATGGTTCAAACTTTGGTATTGTAAAGATGATAAAATGATTTTTTTGTTGGGTTTAACGTCAAACAAGCATAATGATAGGCCATTCGGCGGCTTCCCAGCTTTTTATGATGGATACCTAGTTATGGACCATCGATCATCCGTAAGCAAGCTGGATGGTTTTCTCACTTGAAAGAAATCACAACGGTGAGGGGTAAGTGATTCGAAGTCAGAGAACTTCAACCACTCTGCCTTGGAGGACCCCCGTGCAACATATTATGGGTTTAAATTTCACAGCTTATACAATTTACCAGAGCCGTTAAACATTTTGAGGACTTTGTAATTTACCAAAAAAGCTTGTTTATAAAAAATAAAATATCACACCGACCCGTCTAGATGGGACGGATTTAATACCTCTTGTAGAAAAAAAAGGCGATACAGGATTAAAGTTGAAAAAATAAACAGATTCAAGAACTGCTAGTGTTCTAAAATATCTAATTACTAAGAAGAAAACATACATGATCATATTAGCAAAGAAGCGGGCGAATAATATAAGTAAAAAGATTTATGTACGAAAAAAATAAATTAGCATGAAGAAAATAAGCAATCAAAAAAAATACAAAAAAACAACAGCCCTGAAAAAAATAATGTTTAACAAAATTTTTGAAAGGAACGTTCAAAAAATTTTAAATGATTGATGATATGCCATTGACGACAGTTGAAACCGACCTTATCTGTGAACTGCAAAAATTGTGTTCTGTGTTTTACAGTTTAATGATATGCATATTGGTGATAATTAGTAATTTGTTTTATTCTGTGGGTACAAAAGAATAAGATTTGATTGTTATAACTTTGTCAGGAAAAATTTTGTATAATATCTTTCTCTCCGTTTTGTTTTAAAAGCTATTTCAAAGTTAGCTTAAAAAATAAAATAACAACAACAATAAAAATAATAACTATTATATTTTATTATTTTTTAATGAAGGTTACACATTGTCCATGAAAAATTGTGACGAAGAAAAACAATCTTTTTTTGGGCGGTAGTTTCTTTTGGGCTAATTAAATTTTTTTTAAAGACTATTGTGGCTAGGGAATACTTTTTTTTGAATTTTTTAATTTAAATCAAAAAAGTATAAAAAATTTAACTAAACCGGTTATATATTTAGGGATTAGAGTAAGAAATGAATTTGAAAATTTATAGCAAGTGTTTTTTTTTCCAGAAACCCAATTAAATTACTAATTAAACATGAGCTTTTTAAAATTTCACCCTTTTTTTGTTTAAATCCACAAACATAAATATATGCCTTTTTTGGGTTTAAACCCTTTCCCCTTTTTTTTTCATAACCCCTTTTCAAAACGTATTCATGGGCTCTTTATTCTCCTTAGTTTTTTGTTCATAGAATAACCCCTTTTACCCTTGTGAAAATCGGGGTTCGGGGGCCATTCTTTAAATTTTTGTCTTTAAAAAATACAGGAAAACAATATAATTACCAAATCTTTTTTGCTTTCCTTAAATACTCTCCCTCCGGGTTATACCAATTTCAGCCTTTTAATCCATTCCAAAAGCGTAGCATAATCACGGGGCCAGTTCAGATACAGTAAAAACAGAAATCCGGGTCCTTAGCAGTTCGAGGGGCGAAAACGACGACCTTCTATTAAAGTGCTTTTTGAGTCCTGGGAAAAAACCATCGGTTGGGGGAAAGCACTGAGACCCCCTTTGCGGACGGTTTAGGGTTCACAGAAGTTGGGACGCCCGGGGACGGGGTTGTCTTCAAAGGGCTTTAAATTTCCACTTTTGAATTTTTCCCCCACGTTAAAGTGAAATATCACAAATATTTCCCTGGCACACAAAGTTCATTAAATCGCCCGGGACTGGAACCCTATGAAACACGGGTCAATGAAACCACGCATTTGCGCTTTAATTTCATTTGGGGCCTAATTAACACTTTACGGCTGAGTGTAAAAATGTATTTTCTTTAAAAAGGCTTTTTAAATCAAGAACTGGAAAAATTTTTAGTATATTTTTATTTTTTGAAAGATTATTAAAGAACCATACAATCTTAAGTTGCACGTGAAACGGCGTTAATCGGTTTTATAGGTAGAGTTGCAAAATTAAATCAATGGCCCGCGTAACTTGTCGAGTCACGGTCAGATACCATAACATAGTTTGGGTTCGTATCCCTCGGAAACACATGTCACTCAGTCAAAATGGCCCCTAGCGCATTTTTTCATTCAAAGTAATGATAGTAATAAATTTGTTTTTGTACATGTCAAATACTTACGTTTTTTTTCCCGCCTTTTAGGTAACAAAATCAGAACTTAAACACATTAAAAATAAATATAATATTCAAAGTTGTCAATGTTTTATGAAAAATTGTCGTGTTTTTTGGTTTGATACCATTTGATATTTAGTATAAAATAAATTTATTATATTTTTTTTTTTTTAAATTTTAATGTCAACGCCATAAATATCTATGTGAAAAATTAGGGTTTAATAAAAAAAAAGCTTTTTCATTTTCAGTTCAGATACAACGTACAAGAAAAAAAATTTTTTTAGGATTGTTAAATAACGGTATTTTATTTTAGACTCTTTTTTTTGAGCTTACCACATTGAAAAAATAAAAAAAGGGTTTAATTATTATTATCTTTTTCCCCCATAACGGGAAGAGTTTTTACTGTAAAATAAAGTACAGAAAGGAAAATTATAAACAAAATATAAAAAATACATAGTCAAAAAAAAAGTAAAGTAACGCGATTATATTCAATATATAAAAGTACTTTTTGTAAAAAGAAAAACATAGATGCAATATTATATATAAATCGGTTAAAACCAAAAGATGAAAAAGCATTTGTGTTTTTTCCTTAGAACTTAAATATATAGCACACCGAATAAAATAACCTTAATCGAAACGAAACATTAAGACGACTCAGATGTGCAATGAAATCTAATCTCAAAGAAATTGATGAAACTCACGTCTACTTGATCGAAAATGTAAGACGCTAATGTTTTGTTTAAGAAAAGGAAAATAAGAAAAAAAGGGGATCGTTTGAATAATGAGAAAAACATGTATAAAATTGAGAAAATGTCAACTGTGGGTGAACAGCTTTAAAATAACCTATAACAGATTTTGGGTTTATAAAGAACAAACAGCAAAAATAGAAGAAAAAAATTTTAATTTTTGACGGACAAAATTAAAAAATTTTATGCTGTGAAATGCATCACAAAAGCAAACCGCCCCGGATGTTTGGGGTCAACCCCCTAAAGGGTCCGGAGAGCATCTGGATACATCTCCAGTCAGGTCTCCAGTATAACTAGATCACTAGAGTCAAGATAAGAAAAGCCTATAATAGTCTCTAAGATATGCAAAGTATAACAATATTTTTACATGCTGTAATCGATGTAATAGCTTCTCAAAAACTGTATAATTTTCTAGTTACAAAAGTTTAAGTAACTGCTAATTACTCATATTTTATTACTAAATTTCGATGTCAGTTTGGATACAGTCAAGAAATTTTAAAAGCACATACTTTATTTGTCGTCCGTCAAAAGAAAAAAAAACCGCTGAACATTTCAGAAATTGAAAACTTGGGAAAGGGTACACAGTACTTAATTTGTTTTACCCCTAACAGTTTTGACAGCTTTACCCAAATATGCTCTTGAACTGTTTTTTTTTCTCGCAGAAAATGCAATTGCAGGCAATGGTTTTTGTAAGAAAGCACAATTTTACGCCTTACTTGAAATTTTCTAAAAAAAAAAACTTACAACATTTTAAAATGCTGAGGCACTTTGTTCTGGTAGTTTTAAAACGGGCCCCAATTTCCAAATACTGACTCAATTTCAAATGAAATGGGAATAAACCTGACAGACTGGCATCGCAAAAATTCTATGCCCCCAATTAAATTCCAGGGTTTTTATAAACGGCTGATTTGATATTTTTTTCCATCAGCGATGGGGGAATAATTCCGGTGTCCATGAATTTTAAGTGATGTTAACCGTAGGCCCTATTTTTTTATATAGTCCGAAAAAACCCCAAATACTTTTCTTGTTCTAAATCGGGAGTTTTTCCGAAGCAGAACTTTTTTATTTTAAATTTTTGTATTTAGGCGACACAATAACCAAAAAAGAAGTTTCCTCTTATCAATAATTGGTTTTTGGGGGGTATATCCCGAGACGCTTAAGACAAGTCGGTTTTTAAACCTGTCTTAGTTTTAAATATTTTTAAGCTTGGCGGTGGGTCCTTTCCGGGGAGCAAATTGGTACTGGTTGTATCGTAATGTCACTCCATAATTCGCCCCCCTTAAATGCCCCCGGTTTAAAATCTTTCATATTTTTTTCTTAGATTTGGGGGGGAGTCCATGTTTTTGATCCAAAACCGCAGTGCTACAAAAATTTTTGAAGTTTTGTAAAACTTTCGTCATGTTCCGTTTAAAGATAGCGATTTTTTACAAAAACACCCTAGATGAAATTTTCTCAGTTTCGTAATTTCCCCTGTCTCAAATTTCCCATACACGCGATATTTTACTTCTTCGTTGAAAAAACAACCTTTGCACCTGTTGCTTTTGTACAAAGCGTTCATTTTGAGATTTTTTAAACAAAGTCAAAAAAGATTGTCCAGACCGGTTTAACGTTGATAAATCACCAGTCACAGCCAAATTTGGCACCGCAAGTTTCATACAATTGAAGCATATTCACTTTTTCAGGCGGAATCGAGTGGGGGTTGGCTGAGGCATTGGCCTCGTCGATTTCCTTGCAAAATTTGGGGAAACTATCAGATTTAACCTTGAATTTACACATAAAAGAATCTGAAAAAAGGACACCACTGATTTGAATATTGTTATACGATCCCGGGTTTTGGACATTTTTTTAGCAATAGGGAATCCGGGTTCTGTAAAACCGGTTTGGTCTAAAAAAACACGTGTACATTGGGATTTTTTTCCTTTTCATAGAAAATACTTCACGCATCATTACGAGTCATAAGGCATTTAAATTTTTTTTTTGAATCTCCCTGCGATGATTTAAAAATTCAACTTTCCATCTTTTTAATTATTGATTACCCCTTTTTATACAGTTTTATGAACAAGAACACAATGAATTGCCAGAAGCATTCGGGTCGTTTTTTTTGTTTCCCCTTTAAAAAGTTTTGGATTTTTTCCTTTTTTCAAGCGACGGGTTGTGTAAAAAGGAAGCATATCATTAAACAGCTTTACTAAAAACTCCGAAATAGGGGTCCCCGGTATGATATTTTTATAAAAATTTTTTGAAATTTTCCGCGGTTTTGCCTTTTTTGCAAGTTTTTTAAGAGCATTTAAAATCTTTCTTGAAATTTTATTTTGTTTTCCCCCTTTTGCGTTAATGATGTTTTTATATTGATTTCATTTTCGAATTTTATAAGTCGGATTAAGGTCGTCAAAAAGGGGGCGTAAAAGGTTCACGGAAATTTTTTTCCACTGGTTTTTTTTGCCAGGATCTTTTTAACATTGTCCCGGTTAAAGTTTTTTCAAACCCAGTGTTTAAATACTTTTTTTCCGTCGTTATTTAAATTTCCAAAATTCTTATTGTGTATCTGCGCGTATCTTTTCCTCTTCCTGATCTTTAAGATGCGAAACGGTACCCCGGGAAAAACTTCAAAAGGATCCCCTTAGTTTTTTTAAGTTCTATAAAGACCGTCTTTTTCGTATTTCTTTAAAAACCTATTTCCCTCTTTGCTTTCTTTCATTATGAGGGGTGGGGATCTTTCCCAAAGGCTATTTTTATTAAACTTTACAATTTTACACATGATTAGATCAATTGCAAAATCAAAAAAACAACAGAGTTTAACAAAAATAACTGAGCCAATATGAAAAAAAACGGGGCCATACAGAAAAAGGGCCCCTGAGGGCCCCTAATCGCTCCCTTTTATCATTGCACTAAGGACAATTTTCAAGGTAAAAAAGATCAAAATAGAAACAACAAAAAAATTAAGGGAAAATATAGTTAAATTTTTTTTTTAAGATTTTAAAAAAGATCAAAAAAATTTTTTGTAGAGGTCCTAGGCAATGCTACATGTCAAATTTTAAAGCTCTTCTGGTTTATTTTTAAAAAAATTTTGAAGATTTTTATGTATAAAAAGTAACCCCATGGGGCAGGGTCAATTTGACCCCAGGGGTCATGATTTGAAAAAATTTTTTGAAAAACTAACAGGAATCTACATGTCAAATATCTAAGATCTAGGCCTTCGGGTTTATTTTTAAAATTTTTTTTTAAGTTTTTCCTATGTAAAATCAAGTGCCCTAGGGGGGAGTAAATTTTGACCCCGGGGGAAAAGGTTTTGAAAAAAATTTTGTAGGATC
>NW_026460082.1:0-16442 GCF_021730395.1 Mercenaria mercenaria | reverse complement strand
CGTTAGTAAAGCTAGTTTCTTTAAAGTAAGTTTTATTTCCATTCTTTTACACGTGTATATAATGCTGTTGTGACTTAAGGATATACGCTACCAGTCATTCCTTAATTTTCAACAAATTCTTGTTACTAGTCAGACTATCTCCTCCAAAATTGTACTTTGACTTGATGCAAAGGATATACTGTTTAGGCATTTCTTGTTCATCATTATTCATGGCACCATTTTAGACGCCAAATATCTCTTGATCAAGAAATATATAATCAGGCCAGCACCTGCTCCTCGGACAAAGGTTCAGATGTTAAAGGGCAGCTTCAATATATTCTCCCAAAAACGTGCGACACAGAATGAGGTTTGGTACAACAATAAATGGCTTAAACTCCATAGGTGTGGTTTTGTCTCTGACCGTTCAAAGGCGGTGCCCAATGTGTTTCTGTATCCTTGTTGTCTTGAAACTTTTTCCATATGTTTTTTTTTTGTATAAGTCAATCATAAAACCATCCATACATACACTGCTTTTGGGTTACGACTGAAACAGGCTGTGATTTTTTGACCGCGTTTTTTCCTATTGCACATAAAAGTGGCGAAATGAAAGGATAGAAAGAAACTGCAGAGAAAATCTATTTACTTACTTTCAATTTACAACATTTAAGGCTGTCCGACCAAAATATAAAGGCTACATTTTGGTCACAGGGAAATACTGTAAATATAGTAAAAAGACCAGTTTTGAAAAAATAATCACTATTTGGGTTTCTTTACATGACTGACCAATCAGAACAGACAAACATTACTTTTTTCCAGGTATACACTTACATGTACCTCATTTCCAGTAAGTTCCCTGAATTTATTTGAATTTGTGGTCTCTGATCTGAAAACAACGATACGTTATCACTAAGCATTGGCTCCTTTCCTCATGATTTTCAATGGAAAAGAATAGGGCGAATGTAAATATTTCTCAATGAATTCGGTTTGCCAGTGAGAGTAGACATGTCAATTACTTCAATTAATATTACAAAAATGAATTTAGAATATATTTTACAAAACTGTACTATTGTAATTTAGATTTCGATTTGAACTTTACTAGCTATTTTAAGACACTTCTGTGACAGGTTATATGGAAATTTATCATTGGGACTTAGTAAGTTTATGGGTCATGACAATTTCCCAAATTATAAATCAAAAGAGGTTATGATCTATCTAGAAGCTATTTTGAGACTCCCCACATGTTTGGTGTCCATCCCTTTTACAGATGGAAGTTGCCTTTTCCTCTTCGATCTGGCCCTTAATGGTGTTCTTCCTGTTACTGACTGGCATTGAATAGGTAAGAATCTGGTCCGTTGTTAGGTTTTGTTCTTATAACTTTTTACACGAGCAGTCTGCTTGCCATTTTACATATTCTGCTTTTGTTAACATTGTGTATGTTAAGAATTCACTTAGCGGTGATTACTTTTATTTTCACAGTCGCGTAACATTAGAACAGGATGGGGATAAAAATAAGGTTTGGTGCATCAATAACCTGCTTAAACTTCCCAGTGGTGTTTTTGTCACTGACCGTCCAAAGGTAGTTCCCCCTGTTGTTTTTTCTGTTCATTTAAACTTTTTTTTGTCTGTTGCTTTTTCTATGTATTTTCGAGTTTAAGTCAAACTTGTAACCGCGCATACATACACTACTCACGGTTTGTGCTTAAAATGGGTTATGATCTTTGAACTGGCCTTATAGATACATCTCCTTGTTTTACAATAATATCATTAAAGTGGCAAAATTAAAAGGCTACAAAGAGTCTACAGGGAATGAAATACGGCGGCTAGATTTATGTCACATAGAACATATCTCTGAAGGGTTTATACACAGAAAAACCGATGCTTTGTAGAAATAACTTTATTAAATTCTGCAAATCTCAACCAAAATATCACAGATAAAAAAATCTATCATTTGTTAGCTAATACAAAAATAATTAACTGGTATAATTAATCTAAAAAAAACAATATTATATATCTTAGTGCATTGTTTTATCACAGAAAATTGATACACTTAGACACAATAACTAAAGTGGCAGCTTTTCTGTGTAAATAGCATTCCAGTATCAGCTGCGAGCCATAACGTTGTTGTAAAATATATTCCCTTTAGTCAGAAGCATGAGGCCCTTATCAACTTGGTTAGATGATATTAGTTGAATTAGTTCAATGACACAAAGAGCTTGTTTGAACTCCGGTTTGTATGATGCATGGCCTGACAGATACACAGGCGACAGGACGATTACCATAATGAAGGAGATCACATCGTAATAGACAGTGCAGTGGATCACATCCAACAGGAGTATTGTGAACACAAACTGCGTCATTGTTGTCATCATAATACCAAGGACAGGTAGAACGTTCGCTCAAGAAACAAGCTGTTGTAGATCCTTTCGAAATGTTCTGTAATACTTCTGAGATATTCATTTTACTTGTTTGCCTGTCTGAACTTGCATCTATTTTAGTCGGGTGTTTCATGTTCAGTTCCGAGTTTGTTACAGAAATAATATCTTTAGCCATTTGTGCTTGAATTTTACTCCAAATACCTTTATTCATCGCGTCAGTTATATTTCTTCTAACTATTTTTTCCGCTGCTGTCGGATTTTCATGATCTGCATGCGTAAGATGTATTTGTTTTATTTCATTGTTATCATGATCTTTCGTAGAATTTATTGCACTGCTGTTTATATACTTTGCTCTATCTAAATGAATTCGCCGTTCCATTTCGTCTCTAGTTTGAAACATAAACGCCTTTGATATTGTGCAAAAGGCAGCCACCGTTAATACTCTTTGTAACAGCATCTTTCTTCTGGAACAGATTTAAAATAAACATTTCACATTCAAATAAAAGTTTTTCACAGTTTTTAGCTCTACTTTACATAAATATCGGTGGAAGAAAGAGTAGAATTGAAGAGTATTTAGTTAAATGATAATAAGAAAAACGTCGTAATGATCTTTTTTCTGAACTTTAAAACCTTAATTATTTCAGATATGAGTTTAATTTGTATAACAGTAACTTTATAAATAATCTGTAATATTAGGTAACGAACATAAAATCTCCAAACCTATTTAAATGATCTTGTTCTTGAGATCGCAAGATATTCTAGTAATTTTCCTAATCTTTGCTGCTACTTTGATTGTGATATTAGATGCTTTTTACGTTTTACAATACAAACTTCTCTGTCCGTTCAAATTGTCATAATAAACCATCATCCAAAAGTGTGAATTATATCTGTTTAATTTCGGAAGCTGTGTGATTTATAATTAGAAATGAGAAACATTGAATGAAAATTGAAAGCCGTTTGTAAACAGTATTTATCTTCGTATATCACTGTAATTTGCATATACCTGCTGTTGTAACAAACATCAGTTGTGATAAAAGGAGATAAGAATATAAGTGCAACCTGATGTCTTCATTTTAACTGGACATAGCCTTGTTTGGAAAATGATATTCAAATGAACATAGCGATAAATAATAAAATCAATGAAAATGAAATAAACCAATAGGGAAAAACAGATCTCAAATTATGTGACTTAATTAAGAAATGGAAATGATTAAATAATGCAAGGCTAATCGGCAAATAGAATAAAACAGTTAGTTTACATCATGTGGCGTAATTAAAATCGGAAAGTAAATTTGAAGAAAGTTATTACCCTAAATCTTATAGAACAGGAACTTGTGTAGTCTTGAGTGTATGTTCTTTTTACATTAATACTAATTTCAGAAGCATTGATATAGCTTTGGTTTGATTTAAAGCTACTTGTAAAATGTGTTAGAGATACTCTATAGTGTCACGGTTATAGGATTATAGAATAGAACATTTTTCGCTTTATTCAATATAAGACCGAAAGCATTTTACCATTTCCGAGCCTCTCGTGTCGTGCTTCACCATCCAAAATCAGGCTTTGTTTAGCTAAATCTGAAACGAAACCATATCACGGTAGCTGCATTTCGTTTGCTGGTCTCAACAAGTAAGGTAAACGTCTTAAAGTTCTTCATTATTTATACGAAATAATTCACTTTACAGTGTGCTTCTACATGTAAAGTTTTTAATGAAGTCATAAGACTTGTGTATGTTGAAACTTTAAGGTTAGCGAAACAAAAGGTTCTCGTTTTTTCCGTATAATTATAGTCTTTATCAAAATTTCATCTGTATTTTTCGAAAATAAACATCTTTTCATGACGATTGAAAATAATTTTTCTAAATCTACACCTTGAAACTAAAAAATATGAAATTTGAACATCAAAATGAGTAAGTAATATATCTACTAGATAACCTTGTTAACATGGTCGCAAATTCCGCTCCTCGTTATAGCTTGAACTGTATCTAAAAACACCTTAGGTAGCAGGATACACTTCAAATTTTGGCCCTCGTCAATATTTGTAATAATTAGAACTTCGTGATTTTGGATGTCTGTAAATTAAAGTGAGAGATAATGATTGTTAATTCTTTAGAAAATTTATACAGCCGATACATGTAAAATTCTGTTGTCAGTTGTAAAACTAACTGTTGCTAGCTTCGAATGAATCAATGAGACACCTTTTCGCGGAACAAATCAAATCACGGAAGAGTTCTGTGCTTGTTGATTGATACTTAGGAACATTTTCGCTATTTTTTTGAAAAAACGAGCTGAATGGGACCCCATTTCGTTTATACCTGAAGTCCAGTAAGGACTATTAAATTGAGAAATGCAATAAAATTGGGCATTGTTCTTGCAGCGGGATCATTGCAGGCTGTTCAAAAAGTGCAAAATTGATGATTTTGGCATGCTATTTTAATGGATGGTGTAAAACTTTCGTTTTGATAACTTTCTTTATTCTTGTATGAGAATCCTGATATTGCCATTAATGAAAAGCACAAAAGATGCATGCAATTTATAAAATGGCCACCCTGATTCTGTTCATAAGGGAAGTGCAATATTACGACTCGCTACATGTAAGACTGTCCGTGCCCAAAATTTTCGAATCTAAGTGTACCCTGAAGTATTTTTTATTAAGTACTTCCCCTTGATATGATTAGCTATAACCTCATTTATAACTATATTGTATGTGGCAGACGTGTTTCTTTGCTCTTGAATCTTACCATAATAACTCTGTTATTTGTGTTGAGATTGTGCTGAAAATTGGATATAACGGATATGAATGTACTTTGCATCTGTGTGTGCTTCTATGTTGCAGTAGCTTCAGTGATTCAGTGAAATTTTTTATAATTCCCTTCATGAATTTATATCAGACATTACCTGTCGTTCACCTGTAAAGTATACCTACACTAAAGATCAATTATTGGATATTGGATCGACGGTATTGGACAATAGCGGATTAGAAAAACTAGACCATGCGGCATATAGGATTATAAACTTACACAATTTATCCTGTAAAAAGAAAACGCATAGAAGTAAACGAATTGGTAAAAGTAAAATAATTCCTAAGCACAATGGTGTCAACTTTTAATATTTGATATACCCTAAGAAATATAATCAGTATAAAAATATACGCGAATATGTATCTTGCATTACTCTGAACTGTAGATCTGTTGTGAACAAAGATGATTGTGTGGGCCAATACCTCAGGGATGAGAGAATAGTTTTCGCTCTTTTGACTGAAACTTGGTACTCGGACGAGAAAAAGCATCAGTCTGAAACTTCTGACTTGAACCAGAATGGATATAAATTAAGCGTAACTAATAGAAAAAATCAAAAGGCTGTGATGTTGCGATCGCTTGTAGAAACACGATCAATATGCGAAGGGTAACTCACGGCACTGTTCGAAGCTTTGAATATGGTATTTGGGAACTCGTTTTCAAAAATTTAACCATACACGTAGTGGGTGTGTATAGACCCCCGACTCTATCGACTGGTAACCAGTTCGTTGCTGATTTTTTTGATTTCATCGAAAATATTTTACCACATTATGACAATTTACTTATAATGGGAGATTTCAACTTGCATATAAACGATGACAACAATTCTGTTACAAACTTCAAGGACTCCCTAGTAGCAATGGGCCTGGAACAACACGCTGATTAGTACTCATACAGGAGGACATAGCTTGGATCTAGTCATAACTGAGTCACTTAATGGTGTTCATGTAGAGAAATGTGCGCCTGGACCATTTTTATCTGATCACTGTATTGTTAAGGTTCTCTTAGATGTTAAAAAAGAGACTATTACTAGTAGGAGCGTGTCATTTAGAAACTTTAAAAATTCGAACGAATCAGAATTTTCCAGCGACCTAAATGCAATAAACGTTGATTCACAGCATATAGATAAGTTTGTGAAAGAGTTGGAATCGGAAATAGAGGATGTCCTGAATAAGCACGCTCCCCTAAAAGAAAAAACTATAAATCAGAGAGCACCCAAACCGTGGTTGCAACATCTAAAGCAACAAATTAGAAAGTCCGAGCATACATAGAGGCGTTATGGTAAAACAGATCAGTTTGAGTCGTATAAACAAGTAAGAAATGAATACAATTTTGAAATCAAACGTCAAAAGAGAAACACTTCGTGAAAAGATAGAGAACGCTAAAGGTGATTCCAAGATTCTGTATGGATTGATATCTGAGCTAACTGGTACCAAATCTGAAAACCCACTGCCTCAAGGAGAGTCTAATAATTCATTGGCCGAAAATTTGCTGACCTTTTCATGGCAAAAATCTCAAAAATACGTCAGTCCCTAAGTGAATACCAAAACTTTGAACCTCAAGTAAAGTATATACAAAATTTAAACAAACTTACTGAATTGACTCAAGATGAAATGAAAAATCTCATCAATGAATTGAATACTACGTCTTCAGAGTTAGATATTTTGCCAACACGTATTCTGAAATCACATGTAAATGAACTTCTCTGTAGTATCACTAAATTGGTGAATCTCTCATTACAACAAGGTGTTTTCCCTGTGAAATACAAACAAGCAGTTGTTAGACCTCTGCTAAAAAAGCAGGTCTTGAACTAGAGCTTTCCAATTATCGTCCTGTGAGTAATTTATCATTTCTATTAAAACTCATCGAGAAAGCTGTTCTTTACAGATTAAACAAACATGTAAATCAAAACAGTCTTTTGCCTAAGAACCAGTCTGCATACAGGAATTACCAATTCTGTGAATCTGCGCTACTTCCGTTGGTCAATGATCTTCTAAATGGTATGGAGAAAAAGGAAGTCACGGCCTTTATTGCGATTGACTTAAGTGCGGCATTTGACACCGTCGACCACGACATTCTTCTAGATGTCCTAAAAGCACAATATGGCGTCTTGATACAGCTATTCAATGGGTAGACTCCTATTTAAGGCCTCGTACTTGTAAGATTAATATCAACAATGTATATTCATCAGACCGCCATCTTGAATGCAGTGTTCCCCAGGGCAGTTGTCTTGGTCCGTGGCTGTATCTCACCTATGCTGGAACTCTTTTTGATGTCATTCCAAAATCCATACCAGTCTACGGTTTTGCTGATGATCATAAAGCAAATAAAATCTTTCGTCCTACATCTGTTTCCGTAGAATCACAAGCGATCGGAGACCTTGAAAGGTGCGCAGTTATAATCAATGACTGGATGAATAGAAACAAACTGAAAATGAACACTTCCAAAACTGAATTTATTATGTTTGGTAGCAGACCTCAATTGAACAAATGTTTTACAAATTTCGTTAACATTTCTGGTGATGCTGTCAAACGTGAAAGCACAATTAGATATCTTGAAAAAGATCATGTAAATTATTATTATTATTATACCAGATTTATATAGCGCCCTTTCTATGCTCAATTTCACGTTCAAAGGCGCTTTACATAGTTCAAATGCAGCCACACAGGGCGCATAATTCATCCTCTACTACTACAGACACAGAGTGATCTTACCAGAGGGACATAGTGAGACAAAGCCCCCACGACAGAAAGATCAGAAATCAGATACAGGCTTGTCCGGCTAACTTAGCCTAGCTCGTTGCGAAAAGACGGCCTGGTTCTTTAACGTGCCCAGTGTATAGCACTGGGTGGGAAACACTGAAAAGCGTTTCTGAAAATTCCCGAGTAGCTGCCGGGGATCGAACCCCCGACCTCAGGATTGGAAGCCCACAGTGCAAACCACTGAGCTATCCGTCCACCCATTAAATCGCAAATGTGTTACAGCCATGTTGAATTACCTACGAATTAAGTACATCCGAAAAGACTTAACAAAACCAGCCACTGAAATTTTAGTTTTGTCTCTAGTTATTTCACATCTGGATTATTGCAATGTCATACTGTATGGTGTAGCTCACTGTGAGGTGCGTAAGATGCAACGTAATTCAAAACATGTTCGCAACTTGTCCTTACTCAGGATGAAATTTGACAGTTCCTAAACAAGCATTGTATCAATTACATTGTTGCCGGTGAAAGCAGAATTTGAGTTCAAGATACTTTCTTTCATGTATAGCTGTCACACTGCAGAGCACCTCTGTATTTACAGAATTGCCTTACAGAGTATATTCCTAGTAGACCAAGGTTTGAGATCGTCTGAACATTCTGCATGTCGTATGTTGTTCCATACAAAAAGTGCAAAACATTCAATGAAAGAAGTTTTCAGTACTACTGGTCCAAAACTTAGGAAAGAATTGCCGTTAGAACTACGGCTAAAAGTAAATCACTTGACACATTCAAAAAAATTCTTAGACACAGTATTTCAAATTTCGCGCATATGTTTAAATTTTTTGATAACTGTATATCATGCAAAACAGCCAGGTGGTAGAACTTAATGTTTGTAAAAGGTTTTACATTTCAACCTTTTATAATTCCAAGGTTTGTTTAATAAACGCACATGTTGGTAAGGCTCTACGGGTAAGGGTAGTGTTATTAGAATTTCTTTCTTTAACGTATATGATGGCACCATTAACCGTGGGTTTGAACCTCTATAATGCAGCTCTCTGGGCGTACCAGATCTTTAAGTACTGTTATTCGCAATAGGGGTAAAATGACCTCAAGAGAGGGGTTGCGGTCATGACTCTTTTACAATGAAGGAATGACTGTTATAATTATTATTGCCTAATAATATTGTATAAAACTCTTCTTATAACTATGCTCAACGCCATTTGGATATATCATTGTATAAAAATAGGCGTTTAATCAAATTATTCAGTTTCAATTTCAGTTTATATTTTTCACAGCAGTTTAATTTTCTTGGAAATATCGATGCATCATCTCTATTTATGTTACACGTTGTCTTTTGAAATACATTCAACCACAAAACCATTGTGTTTTGAAAATTCCTCTAGTGGGAACTGCACCCAGATCTTTCGGGTGTGAAGGAGGCAAGTTTACTTTCGCACCAAAGGGAAAGATGCACTTTATTGCGAAAAGTAGTATTCAATACAAAATCTTGCAATAGTGGCAGAACGCCCGATTCGAACGCATATGTTGAATTTGTCACCATACTTATAAAAACATATAACCTTACGTGGGAAACTAATGTTTGTTGTAACACAAAGAGCTAGCCTCCAAAAAAAGGATTCTCTCTTTGCAGTACAGTGTAATAAAGATGTTATAAAAAGACTAGGCCTGAAAACAATCAACGCTGTCAGACCGAATGTAGCCACGTAACAGTATTTATTACAACAAAAATGTCACCAATGTAATTTTTATTACTAACACATATATCAAATGACAAAATACTTAGCTGGATAAAGGAGATGTAGCATAAATACAGTTATAGGAAGTCAAATGATCTACATGTATATGAGTGTAGAATGCATGTTGTTTTACAGAAAATGTGGGGGAAGAGTCCTATCTTTTTGGCAATTTCTAAAGACACCTCCACATTTTATTTCTTTCTTTCACTTTTATCAATTTAATTTGCTTTGTAAAACATTTTAGAAACATGTTTCTTTTATACAAAAAACATATGTTATATGTTTTCTACTTTTCTGACGTAAAAATAAACAAGGTCATTTCATGACCATTTAACCACATTTTATGTTTGTTGATTTCTCCCATAACTGGTCATAAATACAGTTATGGGAAGCCGATTATCTACTTGTATGTAACTGTAGAATGCATGTTCTTTTACACAAAGCAAAAACAAAACCTTGATAAAGGCAACGAATGGTTTTCTATTCCAAGATTTTTTTAAGTTGCTGTTCTACAAAATGAACGTCATATTTTTCAATGGAAAAGAATAGGACGAATGTAAATATATCTCGATGAATTCGGTTTGCCAGTGCGAGTAGACATGTCGATTACTTCAATGAATATTACAAAAAGGCTAATGTTGTAACACATTTAGAATATATTTTATTAAACTTTACTATTGTTAGTTCGATTTCGGTTTGAACTTTATTAGTAATTTTAAGACACTTCTGCGACAAGTTATATGTAAGTCTGACTTGGGTCATGGCAATATCCGCAATATTCCAATGTACATTGTATTTGGCAAAATTATAAATAGCTATCTATGAGATAATTTTAGTCTCCCCACATATTTGGTGTTCATCCATTTTACAGATGGAGGCTGCATATAACTCTTAGACCTGGCCCTTAATGGTGTTCCTCCTTTTACTGACATTGAATAAGTAAGTATCTGGTTCGTTGTTAGGTTTTGTTTTCATAACTTTTTACACGAGCAGTCTTGTGTTTTACATATTTGCCTTTGTTAACTTGTGTATTTTTAGAATTCATTTAGCGGTGATAACTTTTATTTTCACTGTCTCGTAACATTAAACATGGTGGAGGGATGCATCTTGAACAGGCCCTTCATACTAGATATATCTCCTTGTGTATTAAAAGCATTAAAGTGACACAAATAAAAGGTCTACAAAGAGTCTACAGGAAAAGCTATTTGCATACGATCAATAAAAATGGTTAAGAACGTCGGACTGAAATATGCGGCTAGATGGAACACTTTAAAAGGATTGATAACACAGAAAACAGATGTATCTATAGATAAAATTTAAATCAATTCTGCAAATCCTCACCCAAATATAACAAAGAAAATATCCTAATCATCTCTATTTAAATGTTGGTTAATACCAAAAATAATTAGTGGTTTGATTAATCTGAAAAATAACATATTCAGAATGATATGACATTTCTTAGTGCATACCGGTATTTATATAACAGAAAATTAGTACAGTTAGCTGCATGAATTAAGATGGAAGCTAAGTTGTTTTAAGTTTCCGTGTAAATATCATTCCTGTATCAGCTTGCGTGCCTATAACGACCTCATCAAGTTTGGATGATAGATGGTAAAGTTGAATTAGATCAATGACACAAGGAGCATGTATAACTCCGGCTTGTATGATGCATGGCCTTACAGATACACAGGCGACTGGACGATTACCAAGATTGCAGTAGATCAACATCGTAATAGACATGAAGTGGATCACATCCAACAGGAGTATTGATGAACACAAACTGCGTCATTGTTGTCATCATAATACCAAGGACAGGTAGAACGTTCGCTTAAGAAACAAGCCGTTGTAGATCGTTTGGAAATGTTCTGTAATACTTCTGAGATATTCATTTTACTTGTAAGATAAAAGAACACTGTAGGGCAACGCTTTAGACTCACAAGCACACTAACGCGCCCCTATAAGCAGGAAAAACAATCGTGTACCGCCTTAGGACTCGGCTGCCTAAATAAAGGGGACCACCGGAAACTAAACGTCAAAGTAAAATGGGGAGGTAGGGGGATGCAAACAGGCAGCAAATGCAAGGGAAAGGAAGGCCGATAGGGGGATGAATGAAGAAGGAAAAAAACCGCTTACAACAAACATGAACAACATACGCAACAGACAATACAAGACAGGCAGAAAAACAGTTGAAAATAGGGGCACCACTTGGAACGGTCAGTAACCTATATAAAGGAAACTGGTGGTTTAAACGCGTTTTTCGGGGCATCAAGCCTCGATTTGTCCAATTTTTAACAAGTTAGACCAATACAATGTAAAAAAATCCCCGCAGAGAAGGGCTCTAACATTAAGCGCAAAAATACCATATTATTAAGTAAAACATAAAATTAAGGTAAAACTATAGGTATAATACACACCAATGTACTCAACAACTTGTCATGAAGTCAGAGCACCAAGAGCCTAACAATTAAGGCACGACTAAGAAAGCTGCAACACAAAATTTAACTCCCTCCGTCCGTTGTATGTAGGATTTAGGAGAAAAGCATCATGGGTCTCTCCCCATTCACTCAGGGCTCGTTAAATTACAGCTTCTCGAGATTCGTTTCAGCACGACTTTTAGGTCGTGTTATTAGTACTGCAAACATTTTCGTTATTGTCGTGTTGAGCGACCTGTGGAGTTTCCACTATGACTTTAGACTTTATTAGTCATCGCACCATCAACAGGAAAGCGTAGCGTTTAACTGTAGAGGGACAGTCCATAAACATACACAGTGATCACGATTTTCGCATCGTATCCTCTTTTGATAAACTTTTAACCCATTTTACAAGCATTTGAATTAAAATAAGGACTATGTTAAATTTTTTTCCGAATTCCATACACTACATCACCATATTATACTATGGTGTAGTTTAAGAACCAAGTTTTAAAAGTGTTATTTGGTTATTTGTATTTTTCTGACAGTTTGTTCCCGACGATCAGGAAGTAAAATTTACTGAAAGCTTTCCGTAGCTTATGATAACGGTAACCCAGTTGTATAATATCGATCACGGTCATAACACTTGATTATGTATGAAACTTAAGGTAGCAAGCAAAAGGATACTCATTTGTTTTTCTTTTCGTATAATCATAGTCTATACAAAATTTAAAAAACAATGACGAATAGAAAATATTTTTTTCTAAATCTAACATCTGAAACTAAAAAATAAGAAATTTTGAACTTGCGAGACAAGCTAACTATATCTAGTAGATGAAATCAAAATAATATAAAAAAGCAGCGTAAAATATCTACTAGGTAACCTTGTTAACATTGTCCAAATTCCGCAAACTCTTTAACGTTTGAACCTGTATCTACAAGCCTGAAGTATTTTTATGCACTTCTATTTTGATAACTAGATTTTTCGAGAGGAGAATTTTTCATGAAATAGCGTGCATTCTTCTCTAATTATGTTACACGTCTTTTGAAAAATACATCCAGCCAATAAACCGAGAATATTCACAAAAACCAATTTATTTTGAAAATGAGAACTGACTTGAACCGAGATCTTTCGGATGTGAAGGATGGCAAGTTATTACCAGCAACAAATGGAAATAATACCCTTTATTGCGTAAAGTAGTATTCAATACAAAATCTTGCAATATGTTTGATTGGCCCCGATTCGAACGCATAATGTATGGATTTAAATCTATACAGTACAACATAGACGTAACATAAGACATAACTAATAAGTTTGTTGTATCACAAAGAGCAAGCCTCTGACAAAAAAGGTTTTCTTTCTCCTGTCTGCAAAGATGTAACAAATAGACTACCCATGAAAACAATCAAAACACCCAGCTGAATGTAGCCACGTAACAGTATTTACTATATATAAAAAAAATGTCACCATGTAAATTTTCATTACCAACACAAATATCAAATGACAAAATACATAAGCTGGATAAAGGAGTACAAATAAGAACAGTACGTAGAGATTGTACCTCGCCAAGAAAAATCTAAGGGGAACAACTCTGAATTGACAAATAAACTGAAGCCAACATAAAACATTGGTTTAAAGTGACAAAGAAAAATCAAATAGGTCCCTTTGACTAACAACTGATCAGGCAGATAACATATGACCTACATTTGTTAAATCTCTGTAATCAAGTATACAACCAAGCACGCTTTTCACATTGGGCTAACATCTGACAGATAATTTATATAAGCTGTAGTGATCCCAGATTGAAAGTTTTTGTATAGCATGACAATAAAGTAAAATAATACATAAATTCCAATTAAATTTTTATGACATTACGAAACGTTATTAAGTGTTGATATTTTTGCAAAAAGTTATTTATTGTTCTCAATGATAGATACATTGGTTTTACCACCAAAATATGTACACTTAAATATAAAAAGTATATATCCAACAATGAGAATAACAAGAAAAGCATAATTGGAACACCGTAATTATTTTTGTGTCACAACGAAGCTGACTTATTAATTCGTCATTTCAATGATCATTTGAAATTGTTTTCTTATGCTTTAGTCAATTGTGCAGCATTTCCCATACTGTTCAATGTACTATGCTGCAAATAATGTAAACACAAAAAGTCATTGTCATCAAAAGACATTAACAACATTTTACGGTAGTGGTTGTTCAGTACCACATATTTAAGTAGCTGAAGTAATGGCTATGCAATGTATTTTTAAGCAATTCAGCATTTTCTGGATGAAAACTCTCACGATCCTTGCTTATCCAATGAAAAATAATACAAATAAATGAGACAAAGCATATAGAGCTTACTTTATTTGATGATTTTCGTTACAGGTTCAACTACCCTAAAAACTATAA
This sequence comes from Mercenaria mercenaria, assembly GCF_021730395.1. NCBI lineage: Eukaryota > Metazoa > Mollusca > Bivalvia > Venerida > Veneridae > Mercenaria > Mercenaria mercenaria. The sequence goes on along the minus strand of NW_026460082.1, from coordinate 2,006 downwards.
TGTGTTAAATTATTGTTGTAAACAAGGTAAGCGGTAACTTCAGATATCAGCAATTATATACAACTTAAACTGTTTACACAACCTGAAATAAAAGATTTTGTTGGTGCCTCTCATTTACAATATATCAAACATTTAACTCGAATTTGCGTGTGCATTCATAAATGAAAAAAATAAGATGGTAAAATGGTGTAGGTTTGGTTACATTATAAGTAGTGTGTTTGTGAAGATCCGCAATCTCAGGAGCCGGAGCCGAGCCAGGAGGCGGAGCAGGAGCCGATTGCGTAATCAATTAATAAATAATTAGTAAATCAGATGTCTTGGGGGAGATTGCAACATGCGGTGTGTTAATGCACAATCGGGAGATTAATCTCAATTGCTCGGGCAGAAAAGTTGTATTGAAAGGGATCAGGTGTTTATGGCCACTGCTTATCTATGAACCAATAATAAAATTATATATAAATAATAACGATTTTGTTTTAGAAGGACAAAGTGACCCCTTCGTCAGCTGTTAGGGAGTGTAGACAAAGTCAAGGTATACTAAAAAAATGGATGCCGGAAAGAATTTCGAGAACAGACAACGCAGGGACAGTGCGCATGCTAGAGTTTTCATTGCAGTTCACTATGCAAAGCTGTGGTGATAAACATAGAATACGCCACAAGGTCGGCTGCTGCGGGTGCCAAATGCACGAGCAAGCGAACTTCAACTGCTTATCATAATTATATTTTAAATGCTTACTTTGCGAGTGATGAATTCCAGAGACAATGGCTTTTTGTGCTATATGTCTTGGTACATTAACAAATATGACAGAATGTAAACATTAAAAATGTGAATATGGATTTCATAAAAGAAAATGCACATGGTTGTTTAAAAAGAATGATTATTTAAACGAACTCAAAGTATTCACAATCAGTTAGATATGCTACTGAAGATTGTGTTGTAAAACATACGGGTTGTTAATAAAGTCAACTTTAGCTACTGGCCGGGCGGATTTGTGGCACTTATATCACTACCTCTCATAAACCAAGATTCAAGACACGGACTATAAATATATTTGCTGGTTGGTCGATGTTTCTAACTGGCCTTCTTAAAGATTTTATAATAATGCTGATGGAATAAGTTCACCATCATTTATAGGCCTCTTCCGAACGGATTTTTGTTCCATCTTTAAATGTTGCCCAATACGGTGAAGTACAGATACTATCAACATACAAAATCATTAAACATGCGCAGAAGCAGGCTGCTGTTCCGCCAACTTGTCGTGCGTTGCAATGTTTTCCATTGCAGCACGTATTTCTAATTTAAGCTTTGTCAATAATACTTTTAAATATAAAAACATTTACACAGCCTAACTAAATAAGACGTCCAAAAACCGCATGAAATGCTTCATTTCTGTGACTGATATAGACCCCTTGTTACGAACAGTTTCTCCGCCTTCTATGAATAAGTTCACAATATAAATTAATTCAATTTATGTTGCGATTACATCAACCCGAGTCCAACCTTGAATAAGCAGTGTGTTCTAAAGCGCATTAAATTCGGATAACGAAATTAAAATATCATCTATACTGCAAAAGACAATAACAAATTTTAAAAGTGTTTGATAAAGGTAACAGCATATGTTTTTCTCATATGATGGCAAAAGATTTATTACTGTTGCAATGACTTACAATAGGTAAAGTTTGTTGAAACACAAAACCCCGTTGAGATATTGGTTTTAAAAAGTAGAAATTGATGGTCCTTTTGCCTATACACCTTTTATATGGAAGTACTGATGCAAAATATTGACATTTATCATGCTGTATAATACGAGAACCTTAGGGGAAAGCAAACATAGTCATGGCAGATTCAGCTTTTTTATCTTCTTGGCGCCCGAAAACCGGATCCACATACAAATACTCATATACTAAGAATAAACAATAATAGTATACCCTCTCACTTTTCACAGCGTAACGCTCGTCATGAATCGAATATCTTGCGTTTAAAGTTATTTGTATACTTCAAGATC
>NW_026460081.1:0-7936 GCF_021730395.1 Mercenaria mercenaria | reverse complement strand
ACACTTGGAATCAAGTGTATAGTAGCACACGTTCGCTAGTTAGGGGAATTGTATGTTAATAATTCGCTTACTCCAAAACACACTAAAAGCGGATCGGACAAGTATACATTTTGATGAAGAAAGTATTTCAAGTTTAAGATCGCTAATCCGCTAAACGCTGCAAAAAACGTTAGTTCACGCCACTCCTTGAAAGAAAATGAATTGATAGGGATCCTTGGAGTTATTTAGTGTTACTTTATGCGTTCCACTCGCCATTCAAATTTCTGTTGTTTCAGTTAATTCTTGTTTGGTCACATCGCAGAAATTTAGTTCATATCAAGAGATTCAGTACCTGCTAGCAAATTTTCTACAATCCATTTACTCCGTAAAAATGAAAAAGGGCTTGCAGCCTGGTTCATGGTAAAAGCCTATACATAGTTCCTGTCTTATTTCCATTTTCAACAAAATAAATGTCATCTAACCTATATATAATACAGAAACTTACTTTTTGTGTTCGAGTATGAAATCTTTCAAGCAGTGTTCACTGGTTTTGTATTATTCCTTTGTCCTTAATAATAAAGAGAGCTATTATGACACACATATTGCATTAAAATGAAAAACTCGTATATTAATATCAAATGAATACAATTCTACATTTTCACTGTTCAATAATTATAATTAAGGTAGTGCTGCACGTTCGATCAATTTCTTTCTGCAATGTAGAATTTGATCAAACCCTGTTTTTTCAAAACTTCAGAATGTACTTAGAAAATCCAGCAATTAAAAAAGATAGAGTCGTGTGCTTGATTTTTTGCTAGACTGATTTGAAAACCTTGGACCTCACGCAATTTTTCATTATGGGTGTCTATGGAAAACCACAACTTTTGTAACATTTTTGCTTATAGAAATTTTTTACAAGGTAGTTTTTAATGAAACTTCTCACAGTTCGTAAATAAAATATTGTCTATAATCTGTCTGGAGAAATAAACTTATTGGTTCATGTGCTTATTTTGGAGATATTTGCCATAATTATAAAGTGAACTTGACGTTTCAAGGTAATTTTAAGACATTATTTTTAATTATTTAAACGTGTCAGATGTTTTAAACTATTTTTAGCTCACCTGCGCCAAAGGGCTCATGGTGAGCTTTTGTGACGCTTTCATTGTCGTCGTCGTGTGTGTGGTGTGTCGGCTCAAACATTTTCTAAAAAAATCTTCTTCTTCAAAACAACTGGGCAGAATTACACCAAACTTCACAGGTATTTAAACTTATACTGAAAAGTAATTTATAATTATTTGTTCATTTTGTTTTACATTGTTAATTTTTAGTATTTTACAACGGTACTTTATCTTGTACATTTTAATGAAAAATTAAAACAATAGTAACCGCATAATACACTTGTTTTATCTTGATATGGTATATTATTGCATTTTATATACCGGGATGTAATAATTACTTCTTTTTGGCGGAGGAAGCCAAATGGGTCCAAAGTACAGAGTATTAAAGTAACAAACCCAGGTGTGTTCAGACCGAACAGAGTCGTCCAAATTTATAATTCCACATTCTTTATTTAATTTTGTTTTTTGTTAATTTTTTCTGCTAAATACATCCCTTAATAGTATGTAATTTTCAATTGTTTAAAACCCTTGTTTCAATTCCAAAGTGAGAACATAGGTGTTTAAAATTTTATTTTTTTTTTTAATTTATTACGAATTCGTCTGTAAGATTCTCCGTTGCGAATCAATCGTATACCTTTACCGCTTCCCAAAGATGTAATGAAAGGTATTCCAAGCTAGCAGCCAACATGCCTAAAAACCACCGTCTTGTTTTTGTTTTTGTGTTAATTTAATCATCAGATCCCACTAGTTGTTTTCTTTGATTAGGTTGTAAGATATGGTGTTGTCATGTTTCTCTTATCATTAGCTACCGAAATCATACCATTTCCAAAGTATTTTACTAACACTAGTACTGGTAAGTCCTGACAAAGCACGATGCCTAGAGGGAGCTAGTATTTTTGGAAGCTATTTTTGCTGCATTGGAAGAATTGTTTTTCTATTAATCAGCCAAGCTCCTAAATCCTCCATTTTGACGTAGACTGGACATTTGCTTTTTGGAAATTGTAATTTTCTAATCCCTTTTTGCTTATAATCGATTTTCCAAATTGATGATTTGGGTTCTGTTAAAGCAAGGAAGTTTACCACGTATTGTGCATGTTTTAATTCCTAAAAGTATGTGGATGTTGTCATTGTAAGCTTTTACTAAGTTTTTCTTTACCCATCTGTTTAAATTTACATTATAGTCATATAATTGATACCATTATATATTAAATTTATTTTTATTTAACAATAACAAGTTCATTTCTAATGGATTCATTTCACTGTTTCTTCGTACAATACAATTGCGTAAACACGGATATTAGCTGCTGCGGAATATTTAATTTAACTGTTTATATAATATGCTTAGGATCTTCTGCAGTTCTTTTCCTTATTAATTCTAGTTAAAATGAACAAATCAAACATATTTGAAAATTAGTGTCTTAAAATCTATTTAGGACTTCCAGTAGTTTCATATTTTGATTATATAATAATTAGAACATCATATAATTCTAGGTATACTTGTGTATTCCCCGTTTCGGGATAAAAACAATCCCGTTACCAACTCAAGACGGCAAGATTCTACATACAATTATTATTTGCTGCATTAACTTTAAATGTATCCTAATAACTGTGGGTTATGTTCTTGTGAATTCTTTTATCAGGTCGTTGTAAATTAAAAAAACATGTTCGGGTTTTGCTTACACAGACTGTTATGTCTAAAAGTTTATTATTTGTTGGTATCTGTTGACTGTGTTATCATTTTCTCGGAGATAATTTCAACCCCTCGCAATTCTTATAGCTTTTAGAAATGAAATTAAGTCCATAATCATTAAAAATTAAACGTGGAACCCACAAAATTAATTTAGTTACAATTACCCTACTGAATGCATTCATTTGCTCTGTAAATTAATTCATCATCATTTGTTAATTGTAATGTTATTTGTATTTGATGGTGGGTAATGTTTGTTCAAACCTTGAAAAATGAATAATTATTTAATGGGAATTTAGCCTTTACATTATTACCACCTAGATTATACCTTTCTTGATTCTAAAAACATTTATTAGATCCAGTGGGTCATCCCACTTTCAGCACTGGCGGTTTTTATCTAATAACTAAAATTCGTTTGTTCAGTGATTGCTGGCAAAGCATGAGATAGTTCAACTAAATGTTACATTTATTACCTTATATAAATTATAACAAATCGTAGCATTTTTTCCATTTTTGTTTAACTATTAGTCTGACAATTATTGAAATGCATTATTAATTAACTCCTTGGGCCGAAATGCGACTAAAGGCGCTATATTTTCTACCCCGGTAGCGTCGATATCTGACTATACGCGCGTTGTCAGGACTCCCCAGGACGGCGATTGAGGAGTATAGTCGCGGCACCGAGATCATGCTGATTGCGTCACATACTTTTTAATTTTTGAAAATCTTGATAAAAGCAAAATTATTTTGCATACCGGCTATTATTTTTTAGATGTTATAATTATTAATTATGCAAATAATTAATTTCCTTGTTAAAATAAATATTTGTAAATATGCGGTAAAAGAAATAAAAATAGCCGCCGGTTTCTTTTTGCCACGCCGGTATTTGGCAAATTCAGCCCATATTTATACGCGCTTTACAAAAATGAAAATTGCCTTAAATTGTTACATTAACCCACCTATTTTAAAGTTAGTATGTTTTGATATGATATCATTATTAGTTTTTTGTTAATCAGTACGAGAAAATTACATTTGCCATGGCAAAAGCGGTTTTGCCATGGCAAATCGGTCTTTTGCCATGGCAAAATGTCTTGCCATGGCAAAATTATTTTGCCATGGCAAGAAAATTCATGATTTTGCCATGGCAAAATTGCCATGGCAATTTTTTTTTATTTTTCTTAAAAAGTGATTTTAACTATTTCCAAACGAATGTATTGGTAGAAATATGTTGTTTCATATCGATAACTCAGTTTTTTTTATTTTGCCATGGCAAAAACTGGCCATGGCAATTTTGCCATGGCAAGATTCTGCCATGGCAATTTTGCCATGGCAAGTTTCTGCCATGGCAAGTTTCTGCCAAGGCAATTTTGCCATGGCAAGTTTCTGCCATGGCAACTTTGCCATGGCAAGATTCTGCCATGGCAAAATTTTACCATGGTAAGTTTGCCATGGCAAGATTTTGCCATGGCAATAAAAAAAATTTCAAATATTTTAAAGGAAGTTTGATAATTTTAGTGATTATGAAATACAATACTGACAGAAACAGAGAAGATTTTAGATTTCTTGGCACATTTAAATCAGCAAGAACAGAATCTTGCTACATAGATTGTTTCACCATTACTGGGGTAAATGCTGATTGATTTTCAGCAAGTATTTTTTTACTTCCTTGTTTTAATGAATGAGAATGTATGAAATGTTTTTGTAATATTACATAACAGTGACCGTGTGCCATATATTTTTCTATTTAGAACAATACAAATATTACTTAAATTACAGAACATATCTATTCATCAAATAAGTAAGTTTCTTTCGTTTATGAAATATAATATTAGTTATTATCATAGTATCCTGGTCCTTGATGTTATATATGACTCGAGAATTTAGCAGGCTTGGATAATCTAAGCCGCGCAAAAATAGAAAAATAAATATTCCAACAAAAATGTTTAGCGCTTTAAAGTTTTTTTTTATATTCTTCATCTGCATTCAAGTACATTTGTCAAATAACGTAAAGAGTAAGCATGTTTAAATAAAATATTTCTATTTTCATACTGACTGTATCTGACAACATCTGTATTTAATTAAAAATATTCGGGAATTTGGCTGTTAACATAGACGCAGTGCTTCCGCTGTAATAAATTACATGATCACCCCTAGTCCACTAATAAAAAGGAGTTAATAAGCGATAAACATGCAAACAGATATGATTGGAAATAAAGTTCTTTGCTTTCTACGCTGTCATCAGGCGCTCCGAAAACAATTTACTTAAAATGTTGCATTATGTTATGAAATATAGTCATTTTTATTTATTAAATGATACGTCAGCAGTGTAATTTTCAAATAGAAAAGACCGATAAAACGTTTCCGTATACAGTACAAACGTATTTTCAATATTTTAGTAATGTTAACTTAAAGTAAATAGCTTGTATTGCGTATATATTTTTTTGAAAAGTAGTACTACAAATATTTTACAACGGAAAATATTTTGTCCAAACGATTCTCAGGCGAAAATAGAAGACAACTAAATAATCATTTATAGTCAAAGTGTTAATTTAAAGTATCTTTACAAATCCTCGCGCGATATAGTGTAAACTTAATGAATTTGCGAGTCGAATGTTAAAATATTATCCAAAGGTACCTACATTCAATCAAACAAGAAGCTGCGTTTAAGTGGCAGGGGCCAGTTTCGCATTTGGCCCCGGGTACGTTTTTAAATAAAATAGACATATGCACTTTACAGGCATATATATTCAACTGGTTATTTATGATGTGTATAGAACTAAGGATTCCTGCGTACGAGTGTAAAATAAATATGTGCATGTATCGATTTTCCTAGCTCCATGTAGACGGCCGGGTCTAAAACTTTACCTGAGGTAACGGAAGTCAGACAAATTGGAAACAGTCATCCATCCATCCAGCTTCAGCTCAAAGTCGCGGAAAATGTAAACGTTCATGAGACACTTTTCTTCCCACTATTATTTTCGTCAGGCCACATGCTTTAAAAATATGCATGTGTTTTAGGTCAGTCATTTGCAGATAATACGGTACATGTCGCGCAAGGTGTGCATTTTGGGCCATTTTTGTGTAAAAAATTTGTGTCCTGAAACCTGCATTTTACTCGTTTTTATCACAGAAGCAACAGAATCGGCAGCCTGAAAATGTCATATAATGAAGTGCTATGTGTATGCAAGACATTCGCTCAATAATTGCCTTGAATTTGTCGAAATTGGATTTTTATGATTTTTTTCGCACTGGTATCAGCGCAGAGTTGTGGAGTTCAAATTTACCGTCCCTTGCCCCCATAAGTGATTCGGCCAAAATTAAATTTCGGAAAATCTCTTGATTTTGCGCAGTTTTAGGTAGTTTAGAACCTCTGGATTGAGATTTTAAACTTTCTGGGGACTTAAAACGCTAAATGACGGCACAGCGGCTCAAAAATGTTACGGTGAGGACACATCAAGGTTTGAAAGTCAATATCTGCACAGACGATTTTTCAAAATTCTACCACTATTATCAGTGTAAAAACCCCGTTTTCATTATTCTTAACCCACGTAGCGCATATTTAGCCAATCAGCTCTGCATTCCATCAATCAGGGGGATGCTTGGAGGGTGGGGACCCCATAAAATAGGCAAATAGGGGGTGGGGGCATTTTATTTTCGCAAAATGATGCGAATATGTCTTTATTTCATTTTTACTAGGGATGGGAACGAATATTCGAATATTCGAAAATCGGTCGAATATTCGAATATGAAAATCAAATTCGAATATTCGTAAATTATTGTATTTTTTTTTTTAAATAAGTATCGTTGATTTTGGGCAATATGAGCATGCTAATTCTACAGAATAAAACCATGTAGTGTTTGTTTATCGAGTATCAAAGATGTCCAATTAACAAGAAAATAGCAATGCATAATTGGCAGGAGCCATCGTTACGGATTAACAGTTTGCAACAGGCGTCAATGTGTCAGATGCATGTCAAAAGATGTCCAATTAACAAGAAAATTGCAATGCATAATTAACTGGGGTCATCGCTACGGATTAGCAGTTTGTATTAAGCGTAAATGTGATATCTTTTTATCTTTTGTTCATTTTTATTGGCGCCTGTTTTATGTAACAAGTAAATTGTAGAATTTTTTTTTCGAAAACAATACCAAACTTGTAGATATTGCCGATCTTTTCACAATATTTTGTACGACGTTTCAGACCATCCGCAGAATCGGTTTTCATCCGCAATCGGCCGTATTCACATTAAATTTTGCAGTACTTTATAAGAAAATCAAGAAATAATATATGACTGATGCATAAATTCATGTTGAAGGAGGTTTAAGTCTGCCTTACTTGCTTTTTACACGACGATTTTTACACGCCGATTGAAAATTTTCAAAATGGCGGCGGTAATACAACAGCGCGTCACGTGTTTAAATGGGACGACCTGCTATTTTTAGATAAAATTGCGACGGTCTAAATTATAATCGTCTTGAATTTTTGTATCATTTTGAAGCTAAAACACTGAATTAGTTAAATATGTTCATGATTATACTGACAGAAAAGTGAAATAAAACGCTAGGACCGGCGGATTTTGCTTGGTAGGATCGGGTTACCCGAAAAAACAACATTTTTTTTTGGCCTTATTACGTACGATGATCCACGCTTTAAACAAATGAATACGTCGTGTATATGCCAATCACTTAATACGAATTTAAAGCTTCCATTAAAACAAACTGAATATTCGAATATATTCGAATATGGCAAACCGAATATTCGAATATTGATTTCAGTATTCGTTCCCATCCCTAATTTTTACTGATAGAATACGTTGAATTACGCCAGAAAATGATAAAAACGGACGTATTTTACGTCAATGACAAATTGTAAATTTTGGCTCATTTTGCGCGAGATGGGTAGGCTAGTTTAGACGCTCACTTACAGATATCTTTTCATGCTACTAAAATATTTTTGTGTGGTTATATTCGCAAAAGAGGTATTAAAGTTCAGAACAAGTAAAATCCGCTTTTGGTCATAAAAAGAAAAATCTTAAAGTGGCAGGGGCCAGTTTCGCATTTGGCCCGGGTACGTTTTTTAAATAAAATAGACATATGCACTTTACAGGCATATATATTCAACTGGTTATTTATGATATGTATAGAACTAAGG